>NW_020698066.1:1013179-1251824 GCF_002925995.2 Terrapene triunguis | reverse complement strand
CCACCTTTCTTGATTTTAATTCCCTGTACCTGTACGCGGTGTCACTCGCCCCTCCCTCCCTCTCTCCCTCCCTCCCTTCTTCCCCTGGTCCGTCAGATACTACTTTCGCGCCTTTTTTCAGACCAGACGCCATAGCCAGCACTGGGATCATGGAGCCCGCTCAGATCACCGCGGCAATTCTGAGCACTATGAACACCACGCGCATTGTCCTGGAAAACATGCAGAGCCTCCTGGACATGCCAAAGCCAAACCAGGACCAGCTGAGGAGGAGGCGATTGCAGCGCGGCGACGATAGTGATGAGGAAATTGACATGGACCTCTCACAAGGCACAGGCCCCAGCAATGTGGAAATCTTGGTGTTACTGGGGCAGGTTCATGCCGTGGACCGCCGATTCTGGGCCCGGGAAACAAGCACAGAGTGGTGGGACCGCATCGTGTTGCAGGTCTGGGACGATGCCCAGTGGCTGCGAAACTTTCGCATGCGTAAGGGCACTTTCATGGAACTTTGTGACTTGCTTTCCCCTGCCCTGAAGCGCCAGAATACCAGGATGAGAGCAGCCCTCACAGTGGAGAAGCGAGTGGCGATAGCCCTGTGGAAGCTTGCAACGCCAGACAGCTACCGGTCAGTCGGGAATCAATTTGGAGTGGGCAAATCTACTGTAGGGGCTGCTGTGATCCAAGTTGCCAGGGCAATGAGAGACCTGGTGATATCAAGGGTAGTGACTCTGGGAAACGTGCAGACCATAGTGGATGGCTTTGCTGCAATGGGATTCCCAAACTGTGGTGGGGCCATAGACGGAACCCATATCCCTATCTTGGCACCGGCGCACCAAGCCGCCGACTACATAAACCGCAAGGGGTACTTTTCAATGCTGCTGCAAGCCCTGGTGGATCACAAGGGACGTTTCACCGACATCAACGTGGGCTGGCCGGGAAGGGTACATGATGCTCGCGTCTTCAGGCAGTCTCTTCTGTTTCGAAAGCTGGAGGAAGGGACTTTCTTCCCGGACCAGAAAATAACCATTGGGGATGTTGAAATGCCTATCGTTATCCTTGGGGACCCAGCCTACCCCTTAATGCCATGGCTCATGAAGCCATACACAGGCAGCCTGGACAGCAGTCAGGACCTGTTCAACTACAGGCTGAGCAAGTGCCGAATGGTGGTGGAATGTGCATTTGGCCGTTTAAAAGCGCGCTGGCGCAGCTTACTGACTCGCTCAGACCTTAACGAAAAGAATCTCCCCATTGTTATTGCTACTTGCTGTGCGCTCCACAATATATGTGAAAGTAAGGGGGAGACATTTATGGCGGGGTGGGAGGTTGAGGCAAATCGCCTGGCCGCTGATTACGCGCAGCCAGACACCAGGGCGGTTAGAGGAGCACAGCAGGGCGCGGTGCGCATCAGAGAAGCGTTGAAAACCAGTTTTGTGACTGGCCAGGCTACGGAGTGAAACTTCTGTTTGTTGCTCCTTGATGAACCCTCTGCCCCTCCCCCACCACCCTGTTAACTCTACTTCCCTGCAAACCAACCACCCCACCCACCCCTACTACCCTCCCCCCTTCGAGCACCACTTGCAGAGGCAATAAAGTCATTGTTGCTTCACATTCATGCATTCTTTATTAATTCAGCACACAACTAGGGGGATAATTGGAAAGGTAGCCCGGGATGGGTGGGGGAGGAGGGAAGGAAAAGGACACACTCCAATTTAAAACTTTAAAACTTATTGCTATGGAAATCATCTAGGGTGGAGTGAGTGGGTGGCCGAAGGCCCCCCCACTGTGTTCTTGGGCGTCTGGGTGAGGAGGCAATGGGACTTGGGGAGGAGGGCTGCTGGTTACAGAGGGGCTGTAGCGGCGTTCTCTGCTCCTGCTGCCTTTCCTGCAGCTCAACCATACGCAGGAGCATATCACTTTGATGCTCCAGCAGCCGGAGCATCGACTCTTGCTTTCTGATTACAAGTTGACGCCACCTCTCCTCTTCAGCCCGCGTTTCAGCACGCAACTTCTCCTCTTCAGCCCGCGATTCAGCACGCCACCTCTCCTCTCGCTCATATTGGGCTTTTTTAAAATCAGTCATTGACTGCCTCCACGCATTCAGCTGTGCTCTGTCAGCGTGGGAGGCAGTCTGAAGTTCAGTAAACATTTCGTCACGCGTCCTTCGCTTCCTTCTTCGAATATTCACTAGCCTCTGCGAAGGAGTAAGATTTGCAGCTGGTGGAGAAGGGAGAGGTTGTTAAAAAAAGATACATTTTAGAGAACAATGGGTAGACTCTTTCACGTTAGATTTTGCTGTTCACAACATCACACAGCACATGTGCTTTCGTTACAAGGTCGCATTTTTCCTCTTATATTGAGAGTCTCCTGGTTTGGTGTGAGAGATCACTCACGCAGTGCCAGGACACAGATTTCAGCTTGCAGGCAGCCATGGTAAGACATATAGTCTTTGGGCTTTTTTAACCTTCTTAACATGTGGGGATGGTTTCAAACAGTTCTGCCCTCATTTCCCATACCAAGCACCCATGCCATTTAAAATGGGTTTGCAATGTAAAAGGAGGGGCTGCGATTTCAGGTTTAACATGCAGCACAAACCCAACTAACTCCCCTCCCCCTCACACCCAATTCTCTGGGATGGTCACTTCACCCCTCCCCCCCACCGCGTGGTTAACAGCGGGGAATATTTCTGTTCAGCAGACCAGGAAGGGGCACCTCTGAATGTCCCCTTAATAAAATTGCCCCATTTTAACCAGGTGACCGTGAATGATATCACTCTCCTGAGGATAACAAAGAGCGATAAGGAATGGATGTTGTCTGCATGCCAGCAAACACCGGGACCATACGCTGCCATGCTTTGTTATGCAATGATTCCAGACTACGTGCTACTGGCCTGGCGTGGTAAAGTGTCCTACCATGGCGGACAGGATAAGGCAGCCCTCCCCAGAAACCTTTTGCAAAGGCTTTGGGAGTACATGAAGGAGAGCTTTCTGGAGATGTCCCTGGAGGATTTCCGCTCCATCCCCATACACGTTAACAGACTTTTCCAGTAGCTGTACTGGCCGCGATTGCCAGGGCAAATTAATCATTAATCATTAAACACGCTTGTTTTTAAACCATGTGTAATTTTTGCAAAGGTACACTCACCAGAGGTCCCCTGTGTGCCCTCAGGGTCTTGGGTCAGTTCGGGGGTTACTGTTTCCAGGTCCAGGGTGACAAACATATCCTGGCTGTTGGGGTAACTGGTTTCTCCGCTTCCTTGCTGCTGTGAGCTATCTATGTTCTCTCCATCCTCATCTTCCTCGTCCGCCGAACACGCTTCCCCGTTTGCAGAGAGGGACTCATAGAACACGCTTGGGCTAGTGGTGGCTGCACCCCCTAGAATGGCATGCAGCTCCGCGTAGTAGCGGCATGTTTGCGGCTCTGCCCCGGACCTTCCGTTTGCGTCTCTGACTTTGTGGTAGGCTTGCCTTAGCTCCTTAATTTTCATGCGGCACTGCCGCGCGTCCCTGTTATGGCCTCTGTCCTTCATGGCCTTGGAGATCTTTTCTAATGTTTTGCCGTTTCTTTTACTGTTTCGGAGTTCGGCGAGCACTGCTTCATCTCCCCAGATGGCGATCAGATCCTGTACCTCCCGTTCGGTCCAGGCTGGAGCTCTTCTGCGATCCTGGGACTGGGACTCCATCATGGTTACCTGTGCTGATGGGCTCTGCATGGTCACCTGTGCTCTCCACGCTGAGCAAACAGGAAATGAAATTCAAACGTTCGCGGGGCTTTTCCTGTCTACCTGGCCAGTGCATCTGAGATGAGAGTGCTGTCCAGAGCGGTCACAATGAAGCACTGTGGGATAGCTCCCGGAGGCCAGTAATGTCGAATTCCGTCCACACTAACCCAATTCCGACCCCCTAAGGCCGATTTTATCGCTAATCCCCTTGTCGAGGTGGTGTTAGGAAACCGGTTTAAAGGGCCCTTTAAGTCGACAGAAAGGGCTTCGTAGTGTAAACGTGTCCAGGCTTAAGTCGATTTAACGCGGCTAAAGTCGACCTAAACTCGTAGTGTAGACCAGGCCTTAGTGAGAGTTACAGAGGGTGCAGCAGCAGTTTGGTAAAGAGGTTTCCACTGTAAAAATAAAGTCCTGTTGAAGTTTGTTAGTACCTTGCCTGGTTGATACAACACCTAGTGACCTATACTGATAGTGAAAACAGTGCAGAGATGGCAACTTTCCCTGCCAAGGCTGTGGAGCAGGAGCAGATAGGGTTGTATGACTTTGGGCAATGGAAATAGGAGCAGCAGCTGACTGTTTAAGCGTATACACAAAGGTAGCAGCAGCGTGAGGCACAGAATCCCTTTCAACCCGAGCCCTCTGAAATGCCTCACTCTTAGCAAACACAGCATCAAAAGTTAGCATTCTAACATATTCAACCAGTAATTGTTCTGCCAGGCAGTCATTGGCTATACTTACCACAAAAATATTCCTGAGCATGATCACCATAACAGCCCCAAAATCACAGTCCTAAGCCAGCTGCTGCAAGCAACATGCAAACTCATGTATGGTTTCGTTGGGCTGCTGGTGAGCTTAAAAAAAAAAAGTCTTTAACAGAACAGAATCTCCAGTGCCAAAATACTCATCAAGGTGGTATACAGCTGCATCAAAAGAGGACTCGGGCTCTGGAAGTCCATCATAAATATCAATGTCATCACAGCCTAAACAGTTCTGCAGCAAGGGTAACCTAGCAGCATTGGAGGATTGCATGATCTGCACATAGTTCTAAACATTTCAAACAAAGTATTGTCAGTCATCAGCCAAAGGACATGCAGGCAGCATAGGTTACAGAAAAGATGCACTCATCACCATAATGTTTCTCTCTGATGCACCCCAGAATAGCAATCCAAAAAAAAAACCCCAAACCAAAGAAAGATACATAGGTAGGTTGTCAATCAAAACAAGTAATAACTATGAACCAGTCAGGTCAGCAACATTTGAACAGTACCAGCCCGAACAGCAGATATGTAGCAGCCGGCCTTGAATAACTACATACATCCAACATTGTGTACACACAGAGAGAGCCTTAAACAAGGACTGAAGACTGAGTTCAGGGTGCAGGAACCAGGAAACACAACAGGGAGCAGGAAGGCAACGCACACACCAGTCATCACATCATGTCAGTTTAACTGTGAGTGTTTGCGGGCAGCAAAACAGAAAAGGGATGAAAGCTTTAAAAAGCCAATTCATTTTAATAAGTTAAACTAATAATTCACAAAATAATATGGCAATATTTGACCAGCTCTATTTAGACATAATAGAAGTATTAAAGGTGGAAAATGTGTACTATATTGGGTTCTATGTAAGAAGAATGTGACAAACAGAAATCTATACTTGAGGCACTTGCTCTGAAGATATTTCCTAGTTTGCTCTGCTGTTCCAAGATTTCCCCTCTTCTCCCTCAACTCCCTGTGGCTTAATCCCGTTTTTATTTCCTTCCTCTTCCAAAAATATGCTTCAAAGCTTCCACAGTTGCCAAAGGCCAATGGTACAAAAGATAGGCTATTACTGTCAGAGGAGCAAATAAAAGTACTTTTAAGTATCGTGGCTGAATTGCCCAGTTTTCCAAAGCATTTGACAGGTTTCATTCTCCGTATGGAATATTGTACTTCTCTCCCATTAAAAACTCCAACATAGATAAAATAGTAGCTAACAGTAAGTTCAGAACACTTTATTCTTTATGCACTTCCAATTATGGAAGAGAAAAATTGAATTTAGTAAGAATGAAACCAATACGGTTCAAAAGACGTTATTCCACAAACAAATCAAAATTTAATAGATAATACACTTTCTGTAGCATTTAAAAACATTTTATAGTATTCATTAGGGAATTATATCCCTGACATTAAAATCTATAAATTAGTTTAAAAATTCTATAGAAATTCTATATGTTTTTTCCATAAGGTTCGGACTGGGCACTAATTATGTTCACTTATTCACCAGTGGACAGTGGGGTCCTTGTGGGTATGTCTATACTGCATTCAGAAAGTGTGACTGCAGCTCATGTAGACATACCAGTGCTAGCTTGAATCTACCTAGCATGGCTAAAAATAGCAGTGAAGACAGGGTGGCAAAAATGCAGATTTGGGTCCAACAAAACACTCCACAAGTTTGTGCTGATTTTGGTGAATTGGTTTGGTTGAAACAGAAAAAAATGAAAATGTTTTGTTTTGATTTTTTGGGCTGGATTTACAAGAGGACTTTCGGTGCCATTCACAAAATGGAGGACAAGGTACTGGTGCCACTGCCTGCCCCTCCCTCCTCCATACTCCACAACCCCATGGTTAGGGCACTTACCTGAGATGTGAGAGACCCAGGTACAAATCTCCACTCCAGGTAGTGACTTAACTGCCAAGATAACAGGGGCTGTACAGCCTTGTGATCAGAGCACTCACCCAGGAGAAGAAAAACCCAGGTTCCAGTCCCAGCGCCAATTAATATGAGTTGATGGAACAAATCTAAAAGTCCTTACTAAACCAAAACTCTCATTGACCTTAATGGAGAGTTTGCCTGTGTAAATATTTTAGGATTTGGCTCTATAAATCCTGCAATAAACTAGGAACAAAGAGCTAAAACATGCATGAAGATTCTTCCTTGAAACTGAAATTCCTGGATTAGGGGGTTTAAGTGATATCCTTTACATCATTACACATGTGGATGAAAGAATCTTTGTGAGCTCAGAACAAAACCAACATATTTATGTGCCCCTTTTGTTTGTTTCTTGCAGATTTCTCCATGGATTTTACTGAAGCTCTCCCTAGGCCAATTATAAATAAAAAATGTACGTCAGTTCAGTTCATGCATGTCAGTAAATTCACATACTACTGTAACTTAAAGATGAGTCAAGGTAGTTGAACAAAATTCTGACAGAAACAGTGTGACATGAGGACAAGGTTCCATTCAGGGTACAATTACTTCTATTCATACATTTCATGTATGCAAATTGGGGAGTGCTCCTCTTTATTTGATTTTATATTACAATTAATTATTCCATTGAGTAGGTAACTCACCTGAGCAAATAGGAATGTCCATTTCTAACTGATCTTCTCAATCCCTCCACACCCTCATTTGATCTTTTGTTTTCTGAAATATTTTTTTAAAAACTAAATTATGCAAATTTTTAATATGTGAGAATTTGGTTAGACTATGTGACTTTTGGATTCAGCCACAGAGATCACTTTGATATTAAGAATATTTGTATCAATGGCTAGTGATTAGCAATGTTTTCATTTATTTGATTTACTGATCGTATTGTAAAGTCATTCTCCATAGATGTTGAAGTCATTATAAGCAATGATAATGATGTGTTCCAATTGAATGTATGCTTCAGCCATAGGTTGGATGGGTGTGATGTCAGTCAGCCATTAGGCATTGTAACTGGCTGTCTAAGGGTATGTCTACACTGCAAGGTAAGCCCAGGGTTAGTGGGACTCGAGTCTGCAGACCCTGGGTTTGAAAGCCCAGGGCTTGAGCATCCACATGCATTGGGGCCCCCAGGTAAACAATTTTTGAGTCTGGGTCCCCAACATTCACTGTGCAGTATGCAGACCTGAGTCCAACCAGCCATAAACCAAACTACTGAGCACCCGCCCGAAATGTGGCTACTCTAGCACTTTCTTCATGATGCAGTGTGGGAAAACCTGACTGTCCATGCCGTACATCACAAGAAGTTGTCACAGCCCACTCACACACCCTGCTGAGCTGTCATTTTGGTCTGCATGCTTTCAGCAACCAAAGCCAGAAACATCGAGGAGTCATCGTTTGAAGACCTTCTCTTGCCTAGGCTTTCATTCCTGTTTCAGGAAACAGGCAGAGCTTCCATGAGATGCTGATGAACATTTCAATAGTATTTTCTGACCCACTGAAGGCACCTGATGCAGCTAACGATGGAGGAGGAGGAGGATACAGACATAGAAGACAAACTTGCTGATGCTGCTCACAGCACTCTCTATAGCCACTGATGCCCCCTAAGTAGACTGGTGCTTCTTGGGCAGGGACACAAGTGCAGACTAGTGGGATCAAATTGTCATGCAGACCTTGGATGATCAACAGTGGGTCCAGAGCTTTCACATGAAGAAAGCTACATTTCTAGAGTTTTGCGAGTAGCTTGCTCCAACCCTCCAGTGTCATAAAATGAGGGTAACCACAACGGTCCAGAAGTAGGTTTCTATAACCATCTGCCAGCTGGCTACCCCAGACCGCTACTGGTTTGTTGCTAACCAGTTTGGTGTTGGAAAGTCAATTGTGAGTTAAGTGGAGGCAGAGGTTTCTGAGGTGGTCAGGCATGTGATTTACTCAACCGTGGTGAGCACAAACAATATTCCTGAATGGTTTCAGAGTGGTAGCCGTGTTAAATCTGTATCAGCAAAAACAACGAGGAGTCCTTGTGGCACTTTAGAGACGAACAAATTTATTTGGGCATAAGCTTTCGTGGGCTAAAACCCACTTTATCAGATGCATGGAGTGGAACATACAGTACGGAGGTATAAATACACAGCATATGAAAAGATGGGAGTTGCCTTACCAAGTTGGGGGTCAGTGCTAACGAGTCAATTCAATTTAAGTTGGAAGTAGGCAATTCGCAACAGTTGACAAGAAGGAGTGGAAATAAGTTTTGTAGTGTTAATGAGACCAATGTAAACAAGGTGGCCCATTTCAAACAGCTGACAAGAAGGTATGAGTATTTAGCAAGCTCCTCAGGGTAACTTGCCACGGGCAGGCTTGATAGCTTCTCCAGGGCCTGGTCAGCATCAGGCCTCTAGTGAGCTTTGCAGTGTCGTTGTAGCCATGTTGGTCCCAGGGTGAGGTAATATCTTTTATTGGATCAGCTTCTGTTGGTGAGACAGACAAGCTTTCATTCTTGGTACTCCTACTTAAACTTTTTGCTTGCCTTACATCAGAGATTCACCAAAAATTTCGCTGTGCTCCTGCAACCACAAAGCAGCACACTTGGCAAAGGATTTCTGCTGGCCAGTGGTCATTGCATATGCAGGAGAATGTTCACTGTGTTTGCAGCTCAATGGTCAGAATAAAATAGAAGGGTTAAACACTGAGCTGCTGGACTTGAACAAAGGCGGCTGCTTCCATTTCCTGGGAGTCGACTGACTACTCTTAGGATAGAGAGGACAAATAACACTGGCCCGATTGTCAGATAGTATTAGCAGACTCTCAGAGTCCAAGCCCAGGGTTCCTGGGCCCGAGCTGTGTCTGCACTGCAAAATGATGGTGCTTGGGCCCAGGTCCCAGAGGAACCTGGGTTGGAACCTATCCACACTGTTGCATCCTGGGGCCCAGGCCTGAGTCAGAAAGAATTATGTACATATGGAAGGGAGGTTTGGGCTCAAGCTTCAGTGTAAGCCCTAAATTTACACTACAGTGAAGACATAAACTAAGGCACTATAATCTGAGGCTGAAAAAATGCATTGTATTCCAGATCTTGACTTCTGTGGAATCTTCCACTAACTTTTTCTGGCAACTCCATGAAATCTCCCCGTGGCTAGGACAACAGGAATGCTCACCTTATGTATTTTGTTGCCTAGACAAACAGATGTATTGATTCCTTTCCTTGCCTCACAAGACAACAAAGTACCCCCCTGTTTCTGTTCCTCCTTGTTCGCCCTCAAAACCCACCGCCTTCATATTTGTGTAGAAGAGAAACTTGTCTTCTGACTAGACAGCCTCCTTCTGCAATTCATGCTTCTCTGGAATTAGGTCATATAGTATGATCAGTCTTCTAGATTGCTAACCACTTCCTGCAGTGCATGGTCTAGGACTAAGCTCCCAGAATTTGTAGGTCTTCTGGCAGGACAGCCTCCTCTTCTTGCATTGAAAACCTTTCAGGAGTTGTGGTGCCACACTGAAATGTGATACCCTAGAATGGCCATCAAGTCAGCCTTTGATAAAAGTTTAGAACAGCCGCACTAAAAAACTCAGCACAGACTTCTGTCCATCAAGGAGACTTCTAGATTTCTCATATTCAGCAAAATAAATCAGATAGTTTTGTGGATAACTTCATAAGGATCCACTAATGAAGTATCTGGCATACCCTGTTCTTAAGCCTAAAGCATACTCCTGGCTTTCTTCTATGGCACTCTTTGGAAAAGTACGAAACATGATCATTTTCACCAGAAAGTTACTATGTGGGGAAAGCAGAATCATAAGTGTCATGTCCTGAAAAATGACTCCTCTCCTGCTGAATATTTTGCTTTAGTGCTACAGGACTTGCAGAGAAACCCCTCTCACTTATAACAAAACCTTGGATAAACTTCTCAGTTCTCATAGCCAGCTTTCATACATGAATCACGTCTGCCGTTCTTAACATAAATGCTGTCACCCATTCAAGTGGGCTCACCTTTTCAAACTTAAAAAATGTTGTACCCATATAAGTGCCTAATTTTTTTATTTTAATAAAAAAGATTCATGTTGCAATAATGCTCTATGTGAAAAGCAATATTTGAAATACATAATTCATACATATTGAAGGTTGTCTCCTGCTAAAGTAGGTGACTGACTTTATAACTCTGCCCCTGCCATCCACTGACCCTTTTAATGACCAGCAGCCAAATACATCCACTGTCATTAAGTGCCATTACAGAAAGATTTGTCAGTAAAATGGGATTGTTTATGATTATTCCACAAATGTTTGGAATTACAAAAGATTTTCTTGCTTCTAATTTGCAAACATTATACAATGTAAAATAACACATGCTCCATTTCATTTTTAACCTTTGCTAGCAGAGACGGATCAAATCATAAACCACTCTGGTCATGGTCTCTAAGTTAATGATATCCCCAGAACTGCTTTATGGGTCCTATAATTACAGTTATCTATAGGTCATTTTCTATTCATTATCCTTTGATAATCTTTTAATTACCATTGTGTTGATATACTCTGTATCAATGTCCCACAATACTTTTGAAATCTGGAAAAGACTCATTTTTGTACCCAGTGAAAAAATTCAAGGAGGAATAATATTCTATAGTCAATGTAAGTGTAAAGGAAGACTCCTTAAGGAGAATTTTGAATGTGAGGAAATTACAAATTAATTAATTGAATGAGAGGACAAGGTTTTTCTTGGGCAGTACAGATTTGGAGGGAACTTCATTATTTAAAAGCTCATAAAAAGAACTCAATTTCCATTATTGTCAATTTGGTTTCCATTGAATTTACCAGAAGGTATCACAAGGCAAAATCAAGGCCTATAGCAAGAAAGGTTTAACCCGCAATAAGTGTCTATGTATTCTATTCTACTTTCGATGCACATGAGAAACCCCCATTAGTAACACTGAGACACTGCATGTGAATTTAGAGGGGAACATTTGCCCTCAGGATCATTCAGAAAATGTAAATCTGACCCTTGAGAAGTCAATAGAAAGCAGAATAAACTATGGTAGGTGTAATGTAGAATGAAGAAAGAAGGGCTAACAGGTAATTAGAAGACCTATTTAAATATACCACCCCAAGCTTTAAGTTGTCCATGATGACACTGATTTACAGTATCCACAAGAGCAAACATAGCATCCTATTCTCAGAAATCTTCACTGGCTTCCTGCCCAGAACCCAGCAAAATGATCTCTTTCGAAGGACTTTGTTCTGTTCCCATTTCCACCAGTTTAACACTAATGCATTCATTGATTTAAATTGAAGCCATTTACAACGCACACTTTACTTCTGTACAGAGGAAAAAGGACAGTAAATCATCTAAACTCCTACATGCCACAGGGGGCTAACAACAGTGGTACCCTTAACTCACCCAACAATATTGTTAATCTATCAAACCACACACTTAGCTAGGCAGAAGAGTCTGTCCGATCTTCTGGACTCTCTTTCTGCCCCACCACCCCCACACACATGATACAGTTCTGCGGTGATCTGGAAGCCCACTTTCGCCGTCTCCAACTCAAGGAATATTTTCAACACACCACTGAACAGAGCACTGACCTACAGGAACCCTCCTACCAACACTACAAGAAGAAGAATTCTGCATTCTGCGTGGACTCCTCCTGACGGTCAAAATGACAGACTGGACTTCTACATAGAGTGCTTCTGCAGATGTGCTCAGGCTGAAATTGTGAACAAACAGTATCACTTGCCCCATAACCTCAGCTGTACAAAACGCAACGCCATCCACAGCCTCAGAAACAACTCTGACATAATCAAAAGGGCTGACAAAGGAGGTGCTGTAGTCATCATGAACAGGTTGGATTATGAACAGGAGGCTGCCAGACAACTCTCCAACACCACATTCTACAGGCCACTATCCTCTGATCCCACTGAGAAGTACCAAAAGAAATTACACCATCTGCTCAAGAAACTCCCTGCTACAGCATGGGAACAAATCTACACAGACACACGCCTAGAGCCCCGACCAGTGGTATTCTATCTGCTACCCAAGATCCATAAACCTGGAAATCCTGGATGCCCCATCATATCAGGTATTGGCACTCTTTCAGCAGGATTATCTGGCTATTTGGACTCTCTCCTCAGACCCTACACTACCAGCACTCCTAGCTATCTTCGAGACACCACCGACTTCCTGAGGAAACTGCAATGCATTGGTGATCTTGCTGAAAACACCATCCTGGCCACCATGGATGTAGAAGCTCTTTACACCAATATTTCACATGAGGATGGACTACAAGCTGTCAGGAACAGTATCCCTGATGAGGCCACAGCACGCCTGGTGGCTGAGCTTTGTGACTTTGTCCTCACCCACAACCATTTCAGATTTGGGGACAACTTATACCTTCAAGTCAGTGGCACTGCTATGAGTACCCGCATGGCCCCACAGTATGCCAACATTTTTATGGCTGACTTAGAACAACACTTCCTCAGCTCTCGTCCCCTAGCGCCCCTTCTCTACTTGCGCTACACTGATGATATCTTCATCATATGGACCCACAGAAAGGAGGCCCTTGAAGAATTCCACCTGGATTTCAACAATTTCCACCCCATCATCAACCCCAGCCTGGACCAGTCCACACACGAGATCCATTTCCTGGACACTACAGTGCAAATAAGTGATGGTCACATAAAAACCACCCTATACCGGAAACCTACTGACCACTATACTTACCTACATGCCTCCAGCTTCCATCCAGGACACATCACACAATCCACTCTCTACAGCCAAGCCCTAAGATACAACCACATTTGCTCCAATCCCTCAGACAGAGACAAACACCTACAAGATCTCAATCAAGCATTCTTAAAACTACAATACCTACATGGGGAAGTGAGGAAACAGATTGACAGAGCGAGACGGGTACCCAGAAGTCTTCTACTACAGGACAGGCCCAACAAGGAAAATAACAGAACACCACTGGCCATCACATACAGCCCCCAGCTAAAACCTCTCAAGCACATCATCAACGATCTACAACCTATCCTGCAAAATGATCCCCTACCCTCACAGGCCTTAAGAGGCAGGCCAATCCTCGCTTATAGACAGCCCCCCCCCCAACCTGAAGCAAATATTCACCAGCAACTACACACCACACCACAGAAACACTAACCCAGGAACCAATCCCTGTAACAAACCCCATTGCCTTCTCTCTCCCCATATTTACTCTAGCAACACCATCACAGGACCCAACCACACCAGCCACACCATCAGAGGCTCATTCACCTGCACATCTACTAATGTGAGATATGCCATCATGTGCCAGCAATGCCCCTCTGCCATGTACATTGGCCAAACTGGACAGTCTTTACGTAAAAGGAAAAATGGACACAAATCAGACATCAGGAATGGTAACATACAAAAGCCACTAGGAGAACACTTCAATCTCCCTGGACATTCAATAACAGATTTAAAAGTAGCCATTCTTCAACAAAAAAACCTTCAAAAACAGACTTCAAAGAGAAACTGCTGAGATACAATTCATTTGCAAACTTAACACCATCAATTTGGACTTGAACAGAGACTGGGAGTGGCTGGCTCACTACAAAAGCAATTTCCCCTCTCTTGGTATTGACACCTCCTCATCAATTATTGGGAGTGGACCACATACACCTTGACTAAACTGGCCTTCAACATTGGTTCTCCACTTGTAAGGTAACTCACTTCTCTTCATGTGTCAATATATATTTATGCCTGTATCTGTAATTTTCACTCCATGCATCTGAAGAAGTGGGTTTTTACCCACAAAAGCTTATGCTCAAATAAATCTGTTAGTCTTTAAGGTGCCACTGGACTCCTGGTTGTTTTTTTTACTTAAACTGAGTTTCTCTGATTTATTGTTCCTGAGAGTAGAATTAGCTCTGAAGTCTTCACAGACTTGACTCTGCTTCTTTTTCTGACTTCACCTCTCTCTAATTTCCAATTTATTCCCTAATCTTTTCTTCCTTACCCCACACTTACTCATTCACCTTCCATGTCTATGCAAAGTCTTGTAGAATCTTTGCCCACTCTTCCCCTGCTATCTGAAACAGACTCTTAGCCTCTGATACTTTTCAAATTCCATTTCTAAATCCATCTCTCTTTTCCAGTTGTGGATGCCTAACCTTGTAGAAAAAATTATACACTACCCCCGAGTCTCTTGATTAACTACTGTATTCCTGCCCCATCAGAGCTATAGCTGCTGCATAATTTTCAGATACAATTTTGAAAGGAGCCTACGTCTTATTGAAAGCCAATGGGACTTAAGTGCCTAAGTCCCTTTTAAAAATGGGACTTAGTTGCTTTGAAAATTTTGCATTATATGTATCACACAGAATGCTTCATGTAATACAATACTTATGTATCATACTATTAAAAACTGTATTATGGGTCATAGAATAAAACAGAGCTTTTGGTCTTCCACTGCATTAAAAAATATATAACTGTCGCTTAAAATCATTTGCTTCAGTTGTCTTTCCTTGTAAATTAAACTTTTTCCTTTTTGATCCATATGTTGCCACACACACAACAATAATCGTATACATTTCTAGTTGTATTCCTAAAGAACTGATATTTCTGGTAATCATACAGAGGCTCACAGTTTTCACTTAACGGAATAGAGTTTCTATTTACCACACATCATAAACAGAACAAGAAAAAAGGAAGATGATCATAACTCAGTATGATTGATTGTGTGCAACAGCATTACCTCCCTCCTCAATCTTCGGTGAGAATAATGTTTCTCATATGCAATTATGTGAGTGTTCCCTAGCACCTACTGTTATTTTGTTGTTGTTGTTGCTCCTCGTTTGTTTGGTTCCTGTAAATTCCAACACATACAGGCGGTGATTTTCAGCCCCCAGGTGCCCAACTCATTTGATTGTTCCCAGATGAATCCCTGGTGTACCCTTGTAGCTCAGTGTATATTACCCATTTTTATCTGTGCCTAAACCACAGATATGCGTGTGCTACAGCTCCTAGGCAGGGGACCTCAGCCCAAGATGCAGAGTTATATGGCCTTATTTCCAGAAATCCTTTAATTAATCCCTAGCGATGACAGTTATATTCTCACCCATCCAGATGTGCACAAGCAGATCTCTGATTTCTGCATGTGTATGTATAAATGTAGGCATATATGTGGAAATGTACATATACCAACCTGACAATCAAGCTTTCATTTTAGCACACTATTTATTTATAAAATAAAAGGCGCAAAGGCCACAATTCAGCTTCTTATAAAAAGGCATTGTGGGGGAAAACGCTGGACATCTGTTAATAAGAAAAGATTAAACAATGTCAAGCATTTCATTGCTTTATACCTTTAAAGAAATGCTTGCTGCTTGGACGAAATTAAAAGGAAATCCTGCACTCTGCTGGGTTTGTTCAACACACCTGCCAGCATCTACATCAAACTCACTGCTTCTATCCACGGTGGCAAAATAAATCTCTCAAAAGTCAAGAACAGGCTGGCGACAGAGATTTGATATTCTCTGGAACTGTGTGGGGATTTAGAGAGATTAAGCACATTTGGGGTTTTTGAAATTAGGTGGGCTCTGAAGATGGAGCTACCAGGTGACAATTGTATCTTAGTGGAGATGTCACTGACACACATCACTCACAGAATGGAGAAGAGCTGAAATAATTAATTATTTTATGAGATTCCTGTTTTTTTTTAAAGGCCCAGTACACATCATTTCCTGCCATCTTTGGCTCATTTCCACTTTGGTTGCTTTGCATAGTTCCAAAAGAGAAGTTTTGTTTCATCAGTAACAACAGCTAAAGGGAGTTTGTGAATTACTGGTGAGTGAAAGGGGCACCCCCAGAAATTTTTCACACAGTACATGCCAGGGCTCCCCGCCACCCTTCTCCCAGGCAGTCACTGCAGCTCTCTGTACTTGTAGCAGGGCTTGAAGCTGCCGCTGAGTGAGCCCTGCGGGCAGAGCAGAGGGGAATGAACTGCTGGAAATGGGGCGTGGCTGGGCAGGCCCCTGGTGGGGAGCCCAGGTGCAGGAGCTGGCCCCACAGCAGACACAAGGAGGAGCAGCGCTGGCCACTGCACTGCCTACTCAGATTTGGCCCTGTGGCCCTCCATCATAACATTGGGCTGGGGCCAAAATTGAGTGGCATTGCAGCCGGGTGTAGGGGGGGTCACAGCACCGTTCAGATTTAGCTTCGTGCTCCCCACCCCGTAGTGAGAGGGGGGTTGTGGGGCCAACTCTGAACAGGTAATGGGCTGGCCAGCACTGCTCTACCTTGCCACTGCCTTTGGGAGGGCCCAACACTGATGACGTGGCCCCTCTGCCAACATGCATCCAGCTGTGGGTGCCACTAGTGAGCAAACCTCAGCAGCAAAGGAGCTTTGATTTGGATAAGTTCTGAGAGTTCAGAACCTTAATCAAAAACTCTTGAGTAGAGCAGTATAAACAATGGATATTTTTTCAGTTCACTGGCAATTCCGAAAAATTGAAAGAAAAAAAAGTTTCATGTTGAATCGAAAACTAGATTTAACAAAAAAAATTGACAAGTTGAAAAGTTAAAAAAAATTCATTTTGGTTCGAATGAAACACTTCTTTGTGGCAATATCAAAATGTTTTGTTTAGAGTTTGACTATTTTTGATTGCTTTTAAAATAAATTTAAAGGAAATTTTGAAACAAAAGTCAATTGTTTTGACCAAAACAATTCAGCAAAACAGACACCAATTCACAAAATATTTCAGTGACACTGAACCTGCGTTTTTTGCCAAAAACGGCTTCGGCTGAAAAATGTCACCCAGTTCTACTTTGCGGCAGAGCTAGTCAAAAGGGGGGAAATATTATTTTGTGGAAAAAATGTAAAAAGTGTTGGGGGGAAAAATAGTCAACATTTCAGGAAACCAAAAAATTTAAAGCAGTTCTACCCTGGAGTCTACAAAATTGACCAGGAAAGCTTTCACAACTGGACTCATTTGTGAGATTTCTGGAACTTCCTGCATCTCTTTGTGCAGAAGTAGCACAGCAACTTGTCTTAAGTATTTCAGCTCTTCTGCTTTCAGTCTCAGCAAGAACAGGAAGAACCTGTCATTGATAGGTGTCATACTACAAAGAAAATAAAAAAACAGTGGGGGCCATTTAAAAAATGCAATAACATTTACTTCCTACAACTGTTAAATAAAGCATTAGGCTTAATTCTCCTCTCCCACCAGTTTAAATCAGAAACAAATCCAGTGAAGTCAACTGAATTTCACAGGTATAAAACTAATATCAACGAGGAGAATGAGTCCGAGTGAATTATCAATAGGATGCCTTTAAATGTTATTTTTTGAGGGAAAAGTTTTTATAGACCCAAGTCTCCCTGCTGTTTTTCTTTTTACTCTCCTTAAACCAACTCCATTTTGACTAGATTGGCCAAAACTTACCGTCCATCAATGGCAATAAAGAATTGGCTAGGGTAATTTCTAGACAGCAGTGTTAGACGTTCCATGCCTTCCTCTTTCCCTAGGGCTGCTAAACATTCATATGCTTCCTCTTAAGCAATTTCAGCTTTTGCCAACCCAGATTTAAAAACCACCCCTTAAAGTCCCTAACCCTGATTTCCACTTTGGACCAGGCTGCTAAGTCAGCCCTGGTTTAATGAAATAGTTATTGCAAGGGGAGCTGGTAGCAACCCCTCTATTTAGGTTGCCAAACACTTTCTGTTATAAAGATTTGTTCACCCTTTCTTTGAGACACTCCAACACCTCCACTGCTTGCAATTTGGAAGGGGAAAGCCCTCAAACTAGAGCAGAGGTGGGCAAACTACAGCCCGTGGGCCACATCCAGCCAGCGGGACCCTCCTGCCCGGCCCCTGAGCTCCTGCCTCGGGAGGCTAGCCCCCAGCCCCTCCCCTGCTGTTCCCCCTCCCCCTCAGCCTCAGCTCACTGCGCCGCCGGCGCAATGCTCTGGGTGGCGGGGCTGCGAGCTCCTGGGGTGGCAAAGCTGCCGAGCCGCGGCCTGACCCAGTGCTCTGTGCTGCGCGGTGGCGTGGCTGGCTCCAGCCGGGTGGCGAGGCTGCCTGTCCTGGTGCTCTGGGCGGCGCAGCTGTAGTGCTGCCAGCCACCGGTGCTACAGGCAGCGTGGTAAGGGGGCAGGGAGTGTGGGGGGAGGGGGTGGATAGAGGGCAGGGGAGTTGGGGGTCAGGGGACAGGAGTGTGGATAGAAGTCGGGGCGGTCAGAGGTTGGGGAACGGGTTGAATGGGGGCAAGGGTCCTGGGGGAGCAGTCAGGAATGAGAGGAGGGATTGGATGGGGCGGCGGGGGGGTGCAGTCAGGGGCAGGGGTTCTTGGGCTGTCAGAGGACAGGGAGCGGGGGTGTGTGGATGGGGAAGGGGTTCCAGGGGGGGCCGTCAGGGGGCGAGAAGCAGGAGGGGTCGGATAGGGGGCGTGGCCGGGCCACGCCTGGCTGTTTGCGGAAGACAGGCTCCCCAAACGGCCCTCCATACAATTTCCGAAACCCGATGTGGCCCTTGGGCCAAAAAGTTTGCCCGCCCCTGAACTAGAGAAATGCCTTTACTTTACCCCCTGAAATTCTCCTCAGGTTTTGCTGAGATATAAGTTGTTGCCATTTCCCACTGACCTTTGCATGCCTCAGGAACATTTTGACAGCATGCCAAAATAACAACTGAATATGAATACTCTAACCCCAGGCCCATGCCTCCACTAAAGCAGGAGCAGCAGCAGCAGACACAGCACTAGGAAGGCCTGGGACCTGACAGAGGATGTGGGGGTGGGGTGTTTTAGAAGAGAGACAGACTAGGGCCCCCTCAGCTACCCACAGGCCCAACAACTGGCTCCAGTGGCCAACCCCCCAGCTTTGGGCAGCTTCTCCTGCTACCAAACATGCATAATTAGTCCTGTAACTTAAGTATTAGTGATCTGTGCTAAAATACTGAAGATTCAGGGCTCAAACCCTGCTGCTGATGTACGATTTGAGGGCAGACTTATTCAATTTGTACATAATACATATGTCTACACAACAATGTAAGCCCAGCTCATGCCAACCCCCTCCCTTGTATCCACACACCAATTGTGCTAACTTAGGGTTCAGACCCAGGGTCCCAGGACCCTGCAGGGCTGGAGGGTCCAAGCCTCTGTTAAGCTGGGGGGCGAGCACATGAGCTGGGGGCTGCTCTTGGGCACTTCGGCACCCCACCCAGAGCAGGTGGAGAGTCCAGGGCTCCCCACAGCGACTGGGTTCCCTGGGCAGCTCTGACCATGGCCCAACTCTGGCTTCTGGACTGGCCAGGCAGGTCAGCCTTGTGGGGAAGAGGAGGAGCAGGGGCGGGGTCAGAGTTCCAGCATCAGTGGCCCTACCATTTCTACACAGGTTCCAGGGCTCCTGCAGGGACCCCTAAATTGGCCAGGGCCCCTGGGCACGGGCCCCATTGGCCCATGCGTTAATCTGCCACTGCGCTCAAGCCTAGGGTTCCCTGACACGGGTCAGCTAACTCGAGTCCCAATAACTGTAGGCTTACATTGCTGTGTTGACTTAACCAATACATTTGCTTTTACCTTTTTCTTTTTGTAAAAAACTTAGCAAATGACAAACAAAAAAGCTAAGTAAAAATAACACTATTTAGGTTGCAAAGTCAAACAGTCAACAGTTAGGAAATGCCAGAATTTAGGCTGCCCATTGCACCTCAGTTTGGCCCATTTGTATGTATGCATTATGACAATCTTTAATTAGATGACTTCCATACAATTTTTTTCCACAGGATCCTTGCTTCATTCAGTGCACAGGATGGACACACAAGAAGGCAGAATTAAGGTTGCAGAGGAAACTATAAATCTGGCACTTCCTAATTTTCAAGTGCCTGACTTTGCAACCTCATTAATGTTCTTTAACATACTTTTCTGTATGTAATAAGATTTATGTTGCCTGGTTAGTGGTGTCTCAGTAACAGCAGTTTATTATGCCTTCATCAAGGAAATAGACGTTTGTATCCTGTTCCTTGGAGCAACCAATACAAGAGTCAACATGCTTGGTTTCAAATGCATGAAATATTAACACCTCATGTTCCTACGGCACCCACTGCTGGCTGAGACCCATGCAGCATGGCCAGAGGAGTTACCCTTTCGATGGCATAATGTAAGGTGACAGGTCAGTGGTCTCCAACCAGAAAAAGAGAGTGTGAGGTGCATGAGGGACTGGAAATGACAACTCCAACCAAAAAAATAAAGGGAGAAAGAAAAGACAATATGAAAATAAGAACACCAAAAATCTATGCAAGCACTATAAGTCCCATTTTGAGAGATCCAGGGGCTCAGCTTGCAATCAGAATTCATAGATTCCTAGAGTATAAAACCAGAAGGGACCGTTGTAATCACTGAGACTGACCTCCTGCATAACACAGGTCACAGGATTTTTCGGAATTAATTCCTGTCTGAATTTCTTGTGGCACATTATGAGATAAGATACTTGAAAACTTAAGCTATTCTTACTTCTAGCTTTGGTTTGTTCGGCACGCCTAATTTTTCCAACAGCTGTTGATTCATGGAAGGAGCAGTTGCTCTCAAATTAGCAGAATATGAAGGTGGAATATTGAAAACAAAAACAAAGAAATCAGGACAATAATTTCTACACATATGTTTTTAACTTTAAAATGATACTCCCCATTTAGGGTAGGGAGAATGTCCTATTTTAATTCCTGCTGTACTAGCAAAGACATAGTTAGTCTTTCAAATATATATATATATATATAGTATAAATTATAAGTTATATATTCCTCACAGAGGTTTTGAAAGTAACATTTGCGTTTCATTCCCATGGCTCACAGTTGATTGTACTGGCAGGAAGTCAAGACTCACAAAGCAGCCTCCTGTCTAATCAAAATTAATATACAGTAATAATTGGAAGGGCACTGGAACAAAACACTGAATGGTGCCACTAAGAAGCAAATATCACACTGAGCTCAATGTGTACATTTCAGAAAGGGCTGGGGAAAGCAGCTTTAATCTCTGTGTCATAGAAGCAGGCTTCTTTTCTAAACTGGAGTGAGGAGAATTATTAAAAGTCCTTGAGTATCGGTGAGGCAGACAGCTAGCACATATGACAATCTTGGGAGCCATGCGGTAACGATCAAAATGCAACAATATGTAACAAGGGAAAAAAGAAACCCCTGGGAATAAAACTGAAGTATTTTTCTTCTGTTTTTAAGTTTTATTTTGAGAGAATTTTTAGTGCTAGTGAAAAGTGCCAGGTTAACAGCTCTGGAGAACGAGCAACTATATTCATCCAGGGAGAACTGGGCACAACTTTTGAGGGTTTGACAGTGACTTAATTGGTACATAGGTCCCGTGGGGGCCCTCTCCACAAGGGTGAATTTCAACAGGTACAGCATGAGAAGCAACAGTGAAACCTTCCCCACAAAGCCCTACCAACACACCTCAACCTTGATTATGAGGAATGACCACCTAAACCTAAACTGAAGAGTTATTTAGATAGACCCTTTAAAAAAGGTGCTTGCTTGTGGGTTAGGATGGTGAATTAAAAGTCCCACCAGGCTGCATGCCAATCAGAGGCTGCCCAAGACTATCTGCCACCCTAGGCAAAACTTCAATGTGCTGTCCCCCTTCCTACCCACTGAAATAGAGGTTCTCAACCAGGGGGCACACCAGACTTTCTGGGCGAGTATGTCAAGCCTTCTGGTGGTTCTGTGGTTATGGTGGTAGGAGGGGGGCAAGCACCAGGTCACAGCACCACTCACTCAGGTTTGGCCCAGCTGCCCCTCTGTCATGACCGGGGGGAGGAAGAGGCGCAAACAGGCCAAATTTAAATGACTGAAGTTGTGACTGGGCACACCGTGTCAATGAGCTGCCCAGGTTTGGCCTGGCCACCCCTGCTGCCCTAGGCCATCCCTGCTGCCCACCCTAAGCAGCTGCCTCGTATGCCAATAGCAAGAATGGCGCCTGATGCCAATTGTCTTCTAGAGTTTGTGAATTGCACCAAACAACGTTACAGCCATTATTAGATTAACCATTAACCATTTTAATGGGACATGCTACAATCCTCCTCTTTTCAGGGCTGTAGCACGGTTCTCTTGATATTGTCACAACACCACAGGTCAGCTGGTCTAAAAAGGAAAATATAAACAATAGTACCATACATCTGGGGCACCACCATCTTAAATATGCAAGAGCCAACATGGCTGTAATTGAACCATAGATGGATCTAAGCATCAATGGGCTCTTTGGCCCTCCATTTCCAAGGAAAACCAAGTTAGCCTCTATCTAATAAACTAGGGATTAAACAGAGTCCTCGCTACAGAGGTGCCAGGGTGAATTGAGCTATTTAGAAGCTCTCAATGGAAGCATCATGAGTTATTAGGTATTGGGAAAACCATGAATCCAACAATATGGAAAAGAATACAATCTGTGTTAACTGGCTCACACATAGAGCTCTTGCATAAACTCCTATAAATGAGAGATTCGTACTAAATATATACTTTCACTCATCCAGCTGCAGATGAAGGAAGGGATCTTTATTATCTGCTTAGGGATTTTTTTAATGAAGAAATAATTATGAGAGACCTATGTAGGGTTCAAAAAGTAAATGTTTTAATTTTGTTACTTCCCCCGTGTGTGTTCATCTGTGTGTGAAACTATTCCTTGAAAATTGATTCTTGCATGAGCCACTGTCAAAATCTATCTGTGTATCAGACTTTGTGGTCTGGTGTAATTTCACTGGGGAGATGGAGAGAGGCACTTTGCAGAAGTTTTGAAATGAAACCATTCTTAATTAGTTTATTCTCACCAAGTAGGCACTCTGTTTAAGCAAAGTTTTTAGAAGACTGTTTAGTTGTCAGAGACTCAACCTTAAAGACTTGAAAACCTGACGCTCTCTTCTTTTTATTTTCTTTTAACTACAAGAAGGTTCAAAAGCAACCGTTTAATGGGACGATGCAGCCTCATCTATAGGAAGGCTAATTCCATGCCATAATAAACCACACTCATCTACTGAGCCTGGTCTGGAGCTCAGGTGCTACAGCTCCAATAACACAGGACTAACACATGAGCTAAAGAGAGATCTTTATTAGCTATTACCTACAGAAGGCCCCTTATGCAATAGGCTAGTAAAGAGCAACATATCAGAGCCACATTTTCAAGAGAGAACAGCTCCCATTTAGACACCTAAATTATTGCCAGATTTTTTACAGGAAGAGACCAACATAGTCGACTGTTTTGAAAATCTGGCCTGATCGTGGATGTTATATTATTTTAAAAATTCTGGCCATAGAGTCTGATCTTGCTTCTTCTAAAGACAATGGCAAAAAATGTCTCAATAACGTCACTTAATTCTAATCTATCCTGTTCAAATATCATTGGTGCATTAGTTTCCAAGGAGATTTAACTATATGGAAAATATGAAGTAATAATAACAAGCCTTTTTGACCTAGTGAGACACAAAGAAACAAGTCAACATTTCAAATCAGTGTAGTTTTTTTTTTAAATAATGTGTAACTCAAGAACAGCTTGATGCATTTTCTTCAAACTTTGCAGAAAAATTTGCCTTTGCCTTCAGAGTAAATATAGCAGTTTTCAAGATAAACCGATTTCTCAACCCAAAAATCTATGGGTGCTTAAAATAGAGTGATTTTATAGTGGAAGCCAATTGCAATCTAAGCTATGGAGAGGCTAGTTGACTAATATTATTAAACTAATTAGTTTGTAACCTTTAGCTGATTGTTTTGAGTTCCCCATTAATTCAAGCTCTGATTGTCTAACAGATGTTCCACTGCAACACATATTATTATTAGCTCTTCTGTGTTCAAATGTTATATGCAAATTCTGAGCTTGGCTGCAGCTATTTGCAAACCTGACTTTAACAACCTGACTTTATTCCACTTTCTCTCCCACAACATTCACTTCTTCTCAGCTTGGTAATGAGCTAAACTCTCTTCAAGATACTGTAACTAATATGGTTAATAAGGACATAGCTGATGTTTAGGGTGCTGGATGATTTAACTAAAGGAATGCCTGTTTCAAACACATGTGCAATAACTGAAAAAGAGATTCTCTTTTCACTTACACTGGTATAAAACCAGTGTAACTTCATTGACTCCTCTTGAGTTACTCCTTATTTACACCAGTGTTAGAAGAGAATCAGGACCAAAGTATGGCATAGGAGAGGGGAGAAGAGAGAATGACAACTGAAAATCTAGCAAGGGTTCTCAAACTGAGGGTGCTGACACCTCAGGGATCACGAGGTTATTACATGGGGCGTCGTGAGCTGTCTGCCTCTGCCCCCAAACCCCACTTTGCCTCCAGCATTTATAATAGTGTTAAATATAAAAAAAGTGTTTTTAATTTATAAGGGAGGTCGCACTCAGAGGCTTGCTGTGTGAAAGGGGTCACCAATACAAAAGTTTGAGAACCACTGACCCAGATCTTAGCCATCTCACAGGACTATCCAATTCAATTATTTCATTATCTGCTGTATTCTGACTGGAACAAATATGCCATGTATGCAATAGCTTGCTGCCCTGTTTACATTTCCTTATGCCAGTAAGGAAAAAGGATGATTGTGAAAGGTTGTAAGTATAAAAAGTAATTAGAACAACATGGCAATTAACGTGAGTACCACTGCATATGATGAACTAATGGATTACATCTCCTGTATGCTATGTTGACCTCTGAAGTACAGACACACACAAGCAAACATATTATACAAAATAAATGGGTTGAAACATATTTTGAACAATGACTAACACTTAGGTAAACAGCCACTTTTCAGACTATCAGTCCTATAACCCCATTGGAGTCAATAGTAGTATTACATGAGAAGACGATACAGGTTCAGACTGATATAAATACAGATTCTCCACATACCACATGTGCAGTATTGCGCAATTGGCCAGTTGTATTACTGATTTTTGCCTTCTTTTGAAACATCTGTCATAGGCCATTTGTCAGAGTCAGGATACCTGACTTGATGGATTACTGGTCCATTCTGGAGATTTTATATCCCTAAAATAGAAAAAAAAAATCATTCCCAAGTTTAAAGACATCTGTTATTTAAATCGACTCTCTGTCAGAACCTCAGCTGGTATAAATGGGCAGAGCTACATTGAAGTGGGCTGTGCCCCTATTACAACAGCTGCAGAAGAACTAGACCTATACTTTTTAATAATCAATAGTTTAGATAATATTGGCAAGCAAAATACAGTGTTTGTACACATTATATGGGAAATGTGGAATTGTTTTTTTATGTGGGTTGTAATTTGGATGCAGTCATTACATGGATATACTGTAAATATTACACATTAATAATTTTTCAAAAACTTACAGCCACTGTGAAAGCCATGCTGCAAAAAAACTTTCAAAAATTCCTGCGTGGCATTCATAAGTGGAGCTGGTAATTTTGTGCATCAAGTTTTCTTTCCAAAATATATGGTTTTGTTTAATACAACCTTTTCCCACAGGAAAATGTCAATTGCAAAGAATTTTTTTATTTTACTGCAGAAAATTTTAATTTCATATTGACTTAAAATGTCATTTTGTTTCAGTATTTTTAAACCAAAAAACAAACCTCTTTAAGTCAGAACAAAAACATTCCATTTCACAATGTCAATTCAAAATGAAAATTTTTATTTCAAATGGGTTCAAAAGTTCGCAGGGAAAACAATATAGTTTAAACTGAAAATTTTCGAACAAGTATTTTTTTTGTTTGAAATTTCTCATAGAAAATTTTCAATTTTTCTTATCAACTCTACTCATGAGTCACCAAGCTATAAGATCCATGAACTCAGAATGGGAGGCTTGAATGTAATGAGGAGGGTGGTGAGTTTTATGGTGCCTACTGGAGGATGGGTCGTAATATAGGGGGGAAATTATTAGGTTGGAGTAGAAAGCTTTATTTTAAATAAATACATTATATTAGAGCATTTAAGTTTTTGTCTGGGAATAGTCTTCTTTGTACTTCCTTCATATCAGATGAAAGCACTGCCTGTTCTATCAGCAGAGCTCAGCCCTCCAGAAAGTGCAATATTTTAAGATTCAACATTTATTTCTT
Source organism: Terrapene triunguis (assembly GCF_002925995.2). Taxonomy (NCBI): domain Eukaryota; kingdom Metazoa; phylum Chordata; order Testudines; family Emydidae; genus Terrapene; species Terrapene triunguis. Next base: position 1,225,385 of record NW_020698066.1, on the reverse strand, counting down.
TTCAAATGTTGTGCTCTGGGAGTGATAAACTCTACTGCATCTGCTGGCAGATGTTAACATTTCCACAGGGGTTCTGTCAAATATGCGCACAGCAATTATAGAGGAGTCTGAAATTTTTGTGAGGAAACACAAAACCAGACTGAGTCTTGGGGAAGTTTCATACAATACCTTCCTTGCTTTTGGACACTCCTCTCTCTAAGAAACCTACGCTCTAACTTTACCATTAATATCTTCATAGAGGAGGTCCAACGACCTGCCATCCCCCTCTGTCTTCTCCGACATCTTCCTGACACAGCTGGCCACGACTTGGTGGGGTAGGGAGCAGGAGGTTTAGGATCACTGTGAATGGGCAACAATCTGGTGAAGCACCACAGTTTTGTTTGAAGTAGAAAGGTCCATATAGGATTTAAGGCTTACAAGCCTATGTGATATTTTGGTATCTCTGCTTCCAATCCCTGTTCCATCCAGGAATGTTAGAAATTGGGGAAGAAAATGAAAAAGCAACAGGTTGGAGAAAAGTTTTGCTTCAAGTTTTGGATGAAAGATTAGGCCAGCTCTTATTTTCCAGCAAGTTCATAAAGAGCAAATAAAAATATACTGGTGAATTTATATGCACATTCTTATGCAAAACATACCTCTCTCTCTCTCTCTCTCTCTCTCTATATATATATATATAATGTGCAGTCTATAATATATATAATCTGTAGCTTATTTAGGAATAGATATACATAGCGGCTTATATATATATATATATAGATACTGCATATCAAAGAGGTATTTTATTTTTTAATATTAGGTATTTCTTGAGAACCAATAGTATGTGTGGTGTTGTATAATTCATAGAAAAAATGCAAGAGCTCTCCCTATCCCACGAAATTTAAAAATCAAAAGGTAGGTAATATAGTTTATAAATAAACAGAATTGGAAAATAATGGTCTTACTTCTAACAAGAGCAAGTGGGTGTTTTTGGTTTATATGAAGCTTCTATCTGTGGTGGCTTAACACTGATAGGCTTTCTGGATGACATGTTATAAAGAGGGGTTGGAAGAGGGCATTTATTTGCAATATAAGAAGAGCAAAGGTGTTCGGAGCATAACTGAGCATGGAGGAAGGAATAAAGAATCAAGTGGGAGAAATATACCAAAGGAGATTTTAGGAAGGTTGCCAATGACTCTCCCAGCCAACGGGAAGGGGAGCAGGAGGAAATGTGAGCTGAGATATAGGCAGAGAAGGAGTTATATAGACTTTTAATGCTGGGCACAAGATGCTGAGAGTTTGATGTGGAAGGTTAGAGCAGGGGTGGCCAACCTGTGGCTCTGGAGCCACATGCGGCTCTTCAGAAGTTAATATGCGGCTCCTTGTATAGGCACTGACTCTGGGGCTGGAGCTACAGGCACCAACTTTCCAATGTGCTGGGGAGAGCTCACTGCTCAACCCCTGGCTCTGCCCCCACTCCACCCCTTCCACTAAGCCTGCTATGCCCTCACTCCTCCCTCTCCCACGCTGAGCCTCCTGCACGCCACGAAACAGCTGATCAAGAGGTGTGGGGAGGGATGGGGAGGCACTGATCGGCGAGGCTGCCAGTGGGCGGGAGGCGCTGGGAGCAGGGGGGAGCTGATGGGGAGCTGCTGACATATTACTGTGGCTCTTTGGCAATGTGCATTGGTAAATTCTGGCTCCTTCTCAGGCTCAAGTTGGCCACCCCTGGGTTAGAGGATGCCCATGGAGGAATTCAAAGGGACAACAGAAGAAAATGATTTTAGCAGTAGTACTTAGCATGGACATGATGGGAGCAAGATGAGATACAGAGAGGAGAAGGTTACAATCTTTGAGGCAATATCAGCCTATATTTTCAAAAGCAACTAGTGATTTGGGTGCCCAGCTAGGGACACCTTAAAGGGGCCTGACTTCCAGAGAGCACATGATGAGCAATCCAGAACACTGGGAACCTTAAAAGCATCTCAAGTTGGACACCTAAAAATGGAGGTACCCAAAAATCAAAAGTCTCTTTTGTAAATTTAAACTGAGATTATTATGAGTAAATTATGGGCTGGGCAAGGTTTTTATGGTATTTAGGGAACACAAAAAGAGATTGTAGAGATTTTGTAAAGAAACAACTAACAAGATTTGGTGACAGCCTAAACATAAGGAAAAGGGAGGAGCTGAATATAGCACACAATGTCAAGCCTGGGTGATGGAGGATCCTGGAGTTTTCTGAAACATGGAAGCAAGGGAGAAAGGATGGCTTATGACAGGAGAAACGGGGAAGAGATAAACAGCTCAATTTCCACCACATTTTCTTTGAGCTGATACAGGACATCCAGGAGATTCTGGAGAGAGTCCAAGACAAAGACTAAGCTGTTGGAAAAAGTTAAGGGGCATCAAGGCAGGATATGGAATCACTGTCACAGAGAACAGATGTGGTTACAGTGCTGGAAGGTGATAGAATAGATAGAACAGAGTTGGAGACAGGTGAAAAAGGGACGCATATTAGGTGGGGAGATGGTTGAAGAGGCAGAATGGAAAGCATTAAAAAACTCAATGTTTTTAGCTGATTTTCCTTTGACTTTTATTTAATTTGAAACTCAAAAAACTCAGGGGCCAGGAACCACAATAGTAAATATGGCATTTGCCAAATCCTCAACAAATCCAAATCACTGAGTTTCACACAGTTCTAATTCTTGAGTACATTTATACATCAGTTAATTATATTGCAGCATTCAAGATATACGATGAACGATATTTCGTTTCCTAGCATAAGGGCAATAATTCCCCCAGGAGAAAGATATCTTTATATTTGTCATTATTCTTCCTTTGGCCCAAGTAGACATAGCTTTCAAAGTATATTGAAACATGCCACACACCCAAATTGAGAAAAAGTGTATGGCTTTAAGTCCAGGCTTGATGACAGTCTGTCCAATTAGCATTACAAGGCAAAATGTTAGTAATTATGAAGGTCCACAACTGGCTAATAGGACATAGTGATTTATGCTCTGTAAGCTAAATCTGCCCTATTGTTATGGAAATTTTCCTTTTATTTCTTCTCTCATGAAGAGAAATGAAATGATACCTAATAAAATTAGCCCAAGAAGGTCCAATTATTTTCTGTATACGAAAAGCTTACAAGGCACAAAAAAAAAAAAAAAAAAAAATGTGCATTCATTCTGTATCTCTTCTTTCCCATGGGGTTGGATCATTTCACTCACAGGCTGAAAGGGCAATCCAAATGACAGTTTTGCAGATTCCAAATGATTCACACTAGCGGCAAAAAACGAGTCATCTCAGTTTCCTGCTTGCATTTAGTTTTCTTCATCTTTATTAATGCATTTAATAGATTTGAGAGATGTTGTAACGGCTTTTTTAAAATTAAGACACCATCTATAGGTACTTTACTATTCAGGGAATTAAAAACAACCTCTGTTAAGGAAAATAAAACCACACCAGCTACAATAAAGGTGGCAAATGACAATCACAGCTCTGAATAACAAGGAACTCTAAACCGGAGCTGAGTAAGCTGAACTAAAAAATCTGGAAAAAAAAATACTTTTTTTTAACCAAAACTTGATTCGTTTGGTTTTTGTCACTCAAAAGAAAAGAAAAAAGTGGCTTCAGATCAAAACACACCCAAAATGAAAACCTATCAAACAAAATGAAAGTTTTAGTTTTGCTTTGTTCCTGGGGTGCTTTTCAGCTTTTTTCATTTTACATATAGCTAAATTTCAAAATGAAAAGTCAAAGTATTTCATTTCAAAATGAACCATTTCAACTTCTTTGGGGGGAAAAATCGTATTTTTTTTCAGCCAAAACTATTTGCCAAATTTCACCAGATTTTGTGAAAAGTTTCAGTGCCCCCCAAAACACATTTTTCAGTGAATTTACTATTTGCCAAAAAAAAAAAAAAATCACCCAGCTCTATTCTAAACAAAAGCAATTTGAAATATTCACAGAGAGCCTCAAATTTGCTCAAATTTACCTTGGAGTAGAGGTTCACTGGGTCCCCCACAGCAAGAAGGAATTTGGCCTGCAACATTTAATGAACAGGGAGAAGGGAAATGAAAGTTCACACAGCCAGAAATGCCACTGATTTACAGTCTCTATTCCCAGCCAACTTCCTTCTTTCCCTACAAACAGTGGAGCTCCCTTACATACCACTGGTGGATATTGAGATACATCCCCGTTGGCTCCTTTTTAGGATCTTCAGCGGGCACTGAGTAGTCATTTCTCCACTTTCTGCCCTCAAAGATGGGAGAGACCCAGGCAAAGCCACTGCCTACCCCCCCAAATTCCAGGGGCATTTGGAGAGAGGCCAGGGAGTGGCCTGAATTTAGAGCTGAAGCTGTGAGAAAGAGAGAAACCCTTCTTCTCCCAGTGCAGCTAGTTCTGCATTAAACCCAGCTCAAGCAATGTCCCATAAGGCTTAGTACAACTATATTAGGAATTAAGGAATTTCACTTCCTAATATACTGCATGTTCCCTAGCTACTCCACTAGAATTTTTAGGCACTACTGGCCCCTGAGGCATAGTGCAGAGCTATAGTAGGAGAGGAAAGGTGTCTCTATCCTGCTGCTCTGTGAAGATTAGGCTGCTTTATCTCATAAGAATGGCCATACTATGTCAGACCACTGGTCCATCTAGCCCAGGATCCTGTCTTCCAACAGTGGCCAATGCCAGATGCTTCAGAGGGAATGAACAGAACAGGTAATTATCAAGTGATCCATCCCCTGGTGCCCATTCCCAGCTTCTGGCAAACAGAGGATAAGGACACTTCAGAGCATGGTGTTGCATCTCTGCCCATCCTGGCTAATAGCCATTGATGGACCTATCCTCCATGAATTTATCTAGTTCCTTTTTGAACCCTGTTATAGTCTTGGCCTTCACAACATCCTCTGGCAAAGAGTTCCACAGGTTGCCTGTGCATTGCGAAAAGAAATACTTCCTTTTGTTTGTTTTAAACCTGCAGCCTATTAATTTCATTTGGTGCCCCTAATTCTTGTGTTCTGAGGAGGAATAATTAATATTTCCTTCTTTACTGTCTTCACACCAGTCATGATTTTATAGACCTCTATCATATCCCCCCTTAGTCATCTCTTTTCCAAGCTGAAAAGTCCCAGTCTTATTAATCTCTCCTCATATGGCAGCTGTTCCATACCCCTAATTTTTGTTGCCCTTTTCTGTACCTTTATTCAAGATGTGGGCGTACCATGGATTTATATAGAGACAATATGATATTTTCTGAATATTATCTATCCTTTTCCTAATGATTCCCAACATTCTCTTAGCTTTTTTGACTGCCGCTGCACATTGAGTGGTAACAGCTAATTTAGACCACATCATTTGATATGTATAGTTGGGATTATGTTTTCCAATGTGCATTACTTTGCATTTATCATCATTGAATTTCATCTGCCATTTTGTTGCCTAATCACCCAGTTTTGTGAAATCCCTTTGTAACTCTTTGCATTCTGCCTGGAACTTAACTATCTTGACTAGTTTTGTATCATCTGCAAATTTTGCCACCTCACTGTTTACCCCTTTTTCCAGATCACTTATGAATATGTTGAACATTACTGGTCCCGATACAGATCCCTGGGGGCAGGGCCGGCTCTGGCTTTTTGGCCGCCCCAAGCAAAAAAAACCCGCGATGCGGCCGGAGCGCAGGTGCAGGGGGACCGGCTGGGGGGGCGGGGGGGGGGGGGGGAGCGGGCGGGATAGAGAGAGAAGGGGGCAGCCAGGGCTATAGCAGGGGCGCTGCCACGTGGCCCCTCCCGCTGCGCCACCTCCTGCCGCCTGCCACGAGGGCTCCGCTCCGGTCGGCGGGGAGGGAAGAAGAGGACTGCCCTGCAGAGCGCTCTGGTTCTCCGCGCTGCCGCCTCCTACAGGGCGGCCAGAGCGGAACAAAACAAAAAAAAAGCGGCCGTGCCGCCCTAGGATTGGGCAGAATGCCGCCTCCAACAATCTGCCGCCCCAAGCACCAGCTTGCTCAGCTGGTGCCTGGAGCTGGCCCTGCCAGGGGGACACCACTATTTACCTCTCTCCATTCTGAAAACTGACTATTTAGTCCTACTCTTCGTTTCCTGTCTTTTAATCAGTTACTGATCCATGAGAGGACCTTCCCTCCTATCCCATGACAGCTTACCTTGCTTAAGAGCCTTTGGTGAGGGACCTTGTAAAAGACTTTCTGAAAATCTAAGAACACTATATCCACTAGATCCCCCTTATCCACATGCTTGGTGACCCCCCCTCAAAGAATTCTAGTAGATTGGTGAGGCATGATTTCACTTTACAAAACCATGTTGACTCTTCCCCAACAAATCGCGTTAAGCAATGTGTCTGATAATTCTGTTCTTTACTATAGTTTCAACCAATGTGTTAGTACTGAAGTTAGGCTTACTGGCCTGTAATTCCCGGGATCATATCTGGAGCTTTTACAAAAATTGGTGTCATATTAGCTATCCTCAGGCATCTGGTACAGAAGCTGATTAAAATGATAGGTTACATACCACAATTAGTAGTTCTGCAATTTCACATTTGAGTTTCTTCAGAACTCTTGGGTGAATACCATCAGGTCCTAGCAACTTATTACTGTTTAGTTTATCAATTTGTTCCCAAACCTCCTCTAGTGATACCTCAATCTTGGACAGTTCCTCAGATTTGTCACCTAAAAAGAATGGCTCAGGTTTAGGAATCTCCCTCACATCGTCAGCTGTTGCTTAGCAGGCTTCCTGCTTCTGATGTACTTAATATATCTTTTTGCTTTTACTTTTTGAGTCTTTGGCTAGCTGATCTTCAAATTCTTTTTTGGCCTTCCTAATTATATTTTTACACTTCACTTGCCAGAGTTTATGCTCCTTTCTATTTTCCTTAATAGGATATAATTTTTTCCACTTTTTAAAGGAAGTCTTTTTGCCTCTCACTGCTTCTTTTAATTTGTTGTTTAGTCAAGGTGGCCCTTTCTTGGTCCTCTTACTATGTTTTTTTAATTTGGGGTATTCATTTAAATTGAGCCTCTATTATGGTGTATTTAAAAAATTTCCATGCAGCTTGCAAGGGATTTCACTTTTGGCACTGTACCTTTTAATTTCTGTTTAACTAACTTCCTCATTTTTGTGTAGTTCCCATTTCTGAAATTAAATGCTACCATGGTGGACTGCTTTGGTGTTCCCCCGTCCCATCCAGATGTTATATTTTATTATGTTATGGTCACTAGTCCCAAGCGGTTCAGCTGTATTCACCTCTTTGACCAGATCCTGTGCTCTACTTAGGACTAAATCAAGAATTGCCTCTCCTCTTGTTGATTCCAGGAGTAGCTTCTCTAAGAAACATTCATTTAAGTTGTCAGGAAACTTTATTTCTGCATCCCGTCCTGAGCTGATATGTACCCAGTCGATATGGAGATAGTTGAAATTCCCCATTAGTATTGATTTTTTTATTTTTATAGCCTCTCTAACCTCCCTGAGCATTTCACAGTCACTATCACCATCCTAGTCAGGTGGTTGGTAGTATATCCCTATGGCTATATTCATCTTATTCAATAATGGAATTACTATCCATAGAGAGTCTATGGTATAGTTTGGTTCATTTAAGATTTTTATTTCATTTGACTCTACGCTTTCTTTCACATAGCGCCATTCCCCCACCACAACCTATTCTGTCCTTCCGATATATTTTGTACCCTGGTATTACTGTGTCCCACTGATGGTCATCATTCCACCAATTTTCTGTGATGCCTATTATATCAATATCCTCATTTAACACAAAGCACTCAAGTTCACCCATCTTAGTATTTAGACTGCTAGCATTTGTATATAAGCACTTAAAAATTGTCACTTTTTAGCTGCCTGCCATTATGTGATGTAACTGAATGGGACTCTTTTTCATTTTACTGTTTCTCATCAGATCCTACCTGGATGTTATCATCTTCCAGCCTCTCCTCCTTATAAGGACATAGAGAATCTCCATTAATAGATCCTCCCCAAGGGAGGTCTCTGTCCGAAGCATGTGCTCCTCTGCACCTTTCCTCCCACCCTTAGTTTAAAAACTGCTTTATGAACTTTTTAATTTTAGGTGCCAGCAATCCAGTTCCATTTTGGTTTAGGTGGAGCTCGTCCTTCCTGTATTGGCTGCTCCTTTCTCAAAAGGTTCCCCAGTTCCTAATAAATCTAAAGTCCTCCTCCCTACACCATCCTCTCATCCACACATTGAGACCCTGCCATTCTGCCTAACTTGCCCTGCATGTGGAAGTGAAGCATTACCTTTTCCTCTCCCCAGCAGCCCCCAACAAAGGTAAAAGACATGGGGAAGAGTCAGCTGGCAGTTCAATAATCTGAAAAACTCAGAGCAAGACATCCAGGAGGCAGAAGGAGTGGAGAGGAGGCTGTTGGGATTTTCCTTAGAATTTTTAGTCTGCAAAACCTAACTCTCCAAGTGAACATAAGAGATTAGTTTGCAGTCAACACCTTGTGAACTGAACTTGCATTTCAGCCATGGTTCCATCAAGATTTGGAGAGGGTCTACATTTGATTGCTTAAAACAAGCACAAGCTTTTCTGGTTCACCCATCACAAATATCTAGCAAGTGCGGGGGCAGGAGGGTTCCTTTCAAGCTCTCCTTTTTAATGAATAATTGGAGAATGTCATTTTTAGGAGGGGATATATATACTAGATTATTCATACATTGATAGTGGCCCAAACTGTCTTCTGGTGTAAATTAATGCAGTTCCCCATATGTCAAATGAATCTCACTCAATTTACACTAGCAAAGAATACGGCCCAATATTACAGGGGCATAGTACCTATTGGAGATGGGCAAATACCAGAATCACACACCCGAACACTCAACCTTTTGGGAGTTCAAAATCCAGCTCCAAGTTTTGCAACTGAAATTCATCTCTATTACCCATCAAAAATTACAAACAAAGATAAATCCAAAGCTTTCTTTCCTCCTTTTTGTGTTAATCAGAGTAAAATGCTATTAAATTCCCCTGCAATGTTACCACAGTTGCTCCTTAACTAAAACGAGTTATTTTTCTTGTTTTGGCATTCACCTGATTTACAAAAGTTTTTTTTTTTTTTAAATTTTAATATGTGGGGAAAGGGGGTGGCACAATAGGAAAGCAACTGAATAGAGAACATCTTTAAGGTATTGCCATCCTCTCTCTGAACACTCCTGCATTGTTTGCTAATTTATTTTGATCTCACACAAGATAAATGTGAATGTCACAAACTTTCTATAGTGAATATTTTAAGCCCTCTAAATAAACAGCCACCTGTCAACAGGATTGTAAAGGACCTTCACTGTATTGCCTTTGTTTAGATTCCTCACAAGAATGGAGTTTCACCCAAGGTAGGGTAAACTAAATAGAATTTATTTACATGGCTTGCAAATACACACTGTGCTCTCAGCAGCCCAGCTCAGTGCACACACACTCAGAGAGAGCCAGTCACAGTGTCTCTTCCTGTGCCTCTCTTAAAAGGGACAGTGCACCAGTTATCTAACTGTGCATGAATACAAAACATCCTTTCTGTCAGCAAAAGAAATTTGGAGATGCCATTACTCATGTTCCTGCTTAACAATGGCATAAGGACATGTCCTAGTTCTTCTACTCTTTGGGTTTAAATCTTCTCCCATATCTGAAGTAAGAGTTGCATCTTGTATTTGTAAGCACCACTGTAGTGTCATCTGGTGATTGTGCTTGTGTCGGCTGTAACTTTGTTGTCTCTTGTCTCTGCCCAGTGGGAAGTTCTGAGGACTTATTTGTATCGCAGTTAGTGTTCACTTCAATTGCCATTTCTGCATCACAGGCCATGTTTCCTCAGGAGGGGTGGTTGCACTAAGAGGAGCAGGTCTCAGGTGTCTACAATTTTGCCTAAATAACTGTCCATTCTCTGTCTATACTAAATATGATCCAGGTTGTTCCGCTGGTTCAGTTACTGAGCCAGGGTGCCACTGATCACTTGAGATTTGCATCATTACACTGGAATTTCTTGTGAGAGTTACATTGTTCTGGCATTTTTATCATAATAGGATTTCTGTCTTCTTCTTCCGTCCATACAGCTCTGTTTTATTATGTCATGATTCGCAACTCTGGGCATTAGGAGACATGAATTTGCAGTAATTACTGATTTGAGCTTTTTGCTCATTAACACCTGTGCAGGCGAAGGCCCTGATTTCATAGGTGTATTTCAGTAGTTCAGTAAAACGAGGTAAGAGTCTTGACCATCTTCATAAGCCTTGGTAAGTATATGCCTCACTATTTGTACATCCACTGGACTGTGGGTAATATGGACTGCGAATTGTGTGTATGAAACCCCAATCCTTTGTAAATCTTTGAAATTCCTCAGTATGTATTATGGTCCATTATCTGAAATGAGCTCATCACAGATATGCAGTGTAGTTGTAGTTGTGTTGGTTCCAGGATAATAGAGAGACAAAGTGGGTGAGGTAATAGATGTTATTTGACCAACTTCTGTTAGTGACAAAGACAAGCTTTCAAGCCACACAAAGCTCTTCTTCGGGTCTGGGAAAGGTACTCCAAGCAATACAGAAAAATGAAAGTGGACCACATTGTTTAGCATAAGTAGTTAGCACATATTGTAAGGGGCCATTCAAGGTAGAGTGGCCTGTGTTTCACACAGGAAAATGATAAAAGATAAAAACACCATGTCACCTGTGGGTGAACACTTTTCACAAAGTGATCACTCTATGTCTGAGCTATCAGTCCTCATCCTCTAAAGAAACCTGCACAATACTTTCAAAAAATGAGCCTGGGAGCTTAAACTCATAACTGCTAGACACTAAAAATCATGGACTGGCCAGAGACACTGGATTTATGGCTTATTACCACAATCTGTAACCCACTAACCTCCCTTTTTGTCTTATGACTGCAGAGGTGTTAACAGGCCCCTCTATCATGAATGGTCCCTTTCACTTTCAGATCATACTTTTGTAGATTTAAAATCATGCACTGAAGTCTTGGTGGTGCAGAAGCTAGAGGTTTGTCAAGAATATTTTCTGGGTCGATGTGTATGTGTTCAACTGTTACCGTGAGGCCATCTAGGTCCTGATGAAATTTCTGACATTAGCAACAATGGCAAATATTTTTTTCTATTTGAGCATAATTTTGCTGTGTTGGCATCAGCGCTCTGAATGAGTATGCCGCTGGAGATCCTTCCTGCAACTATCTTGCTCGAACTGTTGTTTGCACTACTTGTAGTGTTAGTTCCTTGTTTTTCTTGTAGTATTTTAGCTTTGTTTTAGAAGGTCTTCTCCATATTCTTATCCCAGTACTACTTGCTGTGTTCTTTCCCCCCAGTACTCATAGAAGTGCTGTGATTTCTGCTAATCTTGGTATATAACTTGGTAGGTAGGTAGGTCGCCGTCCCTCGTATGGTTTCCAGTTGTTTTGGGGAGGTTGGTGCTTTTAACTGCTGTATCACTTTCACTTTATTTGAATAAGGTCTGATGCCTTCTTTTTCTAAAATATGACAAAAGCAACTTATTTGCTCTACGCTGATTTGCATTTTGCTGTGATTCAGTTTTAGGTTGCACTTATGAGTAATGCATGTTGTGAGTAGTGCTATTAGTTTTTTGTCATGCTCCTCTTTGGTGCTGCCAGGTACACAAATGTCATTAATAATGACTTTGAATCCTGTCAGTCCTTCTAGTATTTTGTACACCATTTTCTCTGATCTCCTGTGCAGATGATACACCGATGGGTATTCTTTTGAAGCACCATCTTCCAAACAGAGTGTTGAAAGTAGTTAACTTGCTTCTGTCTTCATCTAGTTCTGATCTGCCAGACTCCAGATTGAGCATCGCACTCTGAACATCTAGCACCCTGTTGCTGCAGACAGCTTGTAAGTGATGTCTCACATTATTGCTTTGTTTAGGTCTTGAGCAGGGCCGGCTCCAGGCACCAGCTGAGCAAGCAGGTGCTTGGGGCGGCCAAGGAGAAGGGGCGGCACGTCAGGCTCTTCGGCGGCAATTCAGCGGAGGGTCCCTGTCCTTCTCGGAGGGAAGGACCTGCCGCCGAATTGCCGCCGAAGAAGAAAGCGGTGCAGTGGAGCTGCCGCCGATCGCGATCGCAGGGTTTTTTTTTGTTTTTTTCCCGCCGCTTGGGGCGGCAAAAACCCTGGAGCCAGCCCTGGACTTGAGGGTCTATGTATATTTGGACTGCTCCAATATTCTTGTTTTCTACTGCAACCATCGAGCTAACCCATTCCAATGGTTCCCCCATCTTTCCAGTTATACCCAATAATTCCATACACTGGAGTTTCATCTCCACTTTGGGCCTTATAGTTAATGGCAGTCATCACACTGCACGTGCTACCGGCACTGCATTTGTAGACAGATTGATTTTGCAATAGCCTTCAAACACATTAGGAAATCTTTTCTTAATTCTCTCTGTTGTGAGATGTCCTTTTAGATTCCACTGCCATTAGGATTTTTATCAGTTTTAAAGCTTTCAGTCCCAGGACTAGTTCTGTTGGTGTGTTTATTATAGAGAAATCTGGATTTCAACATTTTCCTTTGTACCAGCATTTAACATTGCGTTTTCCCCACTATGTGGAATGGATGCCCTCCATATCCTGCTAGTCACACAGATACAAGTGACAGTGTCATGCTGTGGACTAGCCTTTTCATAAATTTTGTCTCAGGGATGCAGTATATTTGAGTCCCAATGTCAATTTTCAATTTCATGGATATGCCTTCCGGACCCATTAGTATAGTTACATATGCTTCATTGCTATCCTTTTCCTCATTCTGTATTCTAGCCAAAAGGAATGTTGTGTCATTGTTGTGAAACTCCTCTCCTTCTCCAATTACATGCACTGTATACCCTGTACTTTTCTGTTTGCCTGTGTTGCATGCTCATGCAAAATGGTTTGCTTTGTGGTACTTTGTGCATATCTTCCCTATAGATGGGCATTCTTCTTGCTTTGCATGATGGAATGCACATCTGTTACAAACCCACTGTGTCTGTGCCTTTATTGTACTCTTTTCTTTTAATGCTGCATGAGGCTGGTGCCCTGCTGTTGCTCCCTTTATTATGTGCACATCATGTCTTTCATTTGCTCTTTGCATGTCTGTTGTAACAGGCTATTCTAATGGCTTCGTCTAATGTTAAATTCTCCTCCATTACTAGTTTTTCTGGTATTTCTTTTGAGTTTGATCCCATTAAGATCCTGTCTTTCAGTATGTCATCCCCATCTGTGGAAGCACAGGCTTTTATCATCACCTGTAGCTGGGTTACCCACTCATCAGTTGTTTCAGTAGGTCCCTGATTTCTCTCATAGAGAATTCTCCTTTGCATGGAGGTATTTCTCTTTGGAAAACAATAGGTCTCAAATAGCTCTAACAGCCTATCTGCTTCACAGAGAAATTCTGCTGGGGGTGCAGGCTCGGGGTGGGGGGCGGAGATGAGGGGTTTGGGGTGCAGGACGGTTTGGGGCAGGGGGTTGCAGGCTCCAGGAGGGAGTTTGGGTGCAGAAGGGGACTCTGGGCTGGGGCAGAGTGTTGGGTGCGGGAGGAGGTCGGGGTGTGGGGTCCTGGCGGTGCTTACAGCGGCTTCCAGGAAGCAGCCGCCAAGTCCCTGCAGCCCCTCGACGCACGGGCAGCCAGGGAAGCTCCGCGTGCTGCCCTCGCTCCCACAGGCACCGCCCCCGCAGCTCCCATTGGTCGCGGTTTCCCGGCCAATGGGAGCTGCGGAGCCGGCACTCAGGGTAGGGGCAGTGCGCAGAGCCTCCCTGGCCACCCATGTGTCTAGGGATTACAGGGAGCTGGTGGCCGCTTCCGGGAGCTGTGTGGAGCTAGCGCAGGCAGGGAACCTGCCTTAGACCCGGTCCCCCACTGCACTGTCGACCGGACTTTTAATGGCCCGGTCAGCGGTGCCACTGGAGCCGCCAGGGTCCCTTTTCAACCAGGTGTTCTGGTAGAAAACCAGACACCTGGCAACCCAACTTGAGTGAGAAGTGCAGATTGAACCAAAAAAAATAGACAATAATAAAACATAAGTTTAAAGTGGTAGTTTTCAAATATTAAGCTGATTTTAAGAGTTGCATTGAACTGGAATTGCCTGTAAGTTGACACTCTACAGTTCTGGATTATTTACAGGGTTTCAAAATTATCATTGTGCCTGTTACACTTATTAAAGTTGCGGTTGCAGCACAAACATTCAAAAAGTGTGTCAGCTTTGAGCAATACAACCAAGTTGTTATTTGCTGAGCATATAAGTACATATTCATTATGTTTGCAGAATACCTAACTACAGCATTTACAAGTCTTTAGTCGTTCATACTGTATATTAAAAATGCAGCAAGGTGAAAAGTGTAACTCATTTCTGCTATAGCCTCTGAATTCCTTGCCTTTACCGGCTCTAGAGGGAAATTATTGTAACCATATTATGCATAGCATTGCACGCTATAGACTTCAAGACTATTACTAGATAATACTATAGTAATTTTGCACAGTGGTAGAAGTAGTTCTCTTGGACTCTTGCATTTTTTATACAAGTTTATTCTTTCTGGCATGGGTTTAAGATGAATGCCAAGAAAAAAATACAACTTTTCAGTCTGCCTGATTTTGTGAGAAATAAGTATTTATTAGTAGTAAATAGCAATAGTAAATATTAGTAGTGCTAAAGCCCTGGTAAGCTGAGAAGGTCTTAGGAGTCTGCCTCTTTGGGACATTTGTGGAGGACACAACCAGCATTTACTCCAGTCAATCTTTCTCTGGAGCTTAAGAGACTTATTTCTGACAGTAAAGTAAGAATGTCAGGCTGCTACCATAGGAAGTTCTGCAGCACTATTTTAGATGGGTAGCTCTTACTGCAAAAAAAACCCAGATTAGTCAACTTTGTCACTTGGTGCAGTAGTTACTGCTTAGTGGATCTTGAAGGTGCAGTTATGGTTAAAAGTGAATAGGTAAAACTGTAGTTGCACCTTCCAATTCCACAGTGCGCCCATACATATCTTCTCAAGGAATCTTAATAATTAAATAAATTTAGACTTGTACTTGGTAGCAGGGCCGGCTCCAGGGTTTTGGCCGCCCCAAGCAGCTAAACAAAAAAAAAAACAAAAAAAAAAGCCGCGATTGCGATCTGCGGCGGCAATTCGGCGGGAGGTCCTTCGCTCCGAGCAGGAGTGAGGGACCGTCTGACGAATTGCCGCCGAACAGCTGGACGTGCCGCCCTTCTCCGTAGTGGCCGCCCCAAGCACCTGCTTGGTAAGCTGGTGCCTGGAGCCGGCCCTGCTTGGTAGTCATTTTTACAAAAGTAAGTTTTTACTACTTTGTACCTAGCCCCAGCCCCCCGACCACTACAGAGAAGATACAGCTATGGGAGAGAGACTTCAATTCTATTCTGGTTTGGCTCATACACCATCAGCAGAGCTGTTACAGAAATTCCTGTAGCAGTATCTTTATTTCTGGGGATGGTACATAGGAAGGAAACCACTCAGCTTGTCTTGGAGATGGCAGGCTGAGTTTGCCAGAGTGGCACTTGAGAAGCTATATTTTTACTTTTAAATTTAGTAAATCCAATCTGGATTCCTGGAGACATAATACACATGAAATCCCACACTTTTCAGAGCAGAATCACATTTGAAGGGGTGAGGATGGAATGAAATATGTACAGAGATCTATTGAATGTAGGTATACAGAGGCAGACAGAACAACCCACCCTCCACGAGACAGACAGAGGAACACTGCCTCCCTCCCTTCCAACACTTCTGGGGTATGAAAGTTTTGAACATGAACACAGGAAGCAGCATCTCTGCCTCCCTCCCGCCACCTAACGCCTCCCACCAGGAAGAAGAGAAGGGCCTTTTCTCTATTACCAGCACCACCTCAAGATGCAGGCAGCATCTCCCAGTATTCTCCCACCCTTAATGCCTCTGACTTGTTACTCCACTTTCCATGCTTTGGACCTTCCCAGAGCACATTGCACAGGGTGCCAAGCCCACCTGCTATATCGCAGACAACTGATGGACTGTCAAAACTTCTCCTACAACTCTCCTTAATTCAATCTGCTATGCTATCATTGTTGAGTAGACATGTTCCTCTGTCGGTACCCAAAGCACCCCTAGCCCACCAACATTGCAAGGTATATAGACCAACCACATGTCCCTCCCTAAGTTAGAACAGGAAAAAATAAAACTTAGGAAATGCCACACAGTGTCTGGAAAGATGATCATAAGACAGAGGCGTCCAGTGTGGTGCATTCAGCAAACAGCTCTCTCAGAGTAGTCTAAAACAGACAGACACCAGAACCTCAGCTTTACGCTGACCAATGGAAGTTCTGTGTTCTATAAACCTCTGCACCATCCATAATCTTATCATCAATATCTTGCCTACACAGCATCACCTAAACCTGGCTGCCTAATGATACCACAAGCCTAATGTTAGCTCTCTCCTTCTCTCTCAAATCTCTTCACAACAGGCCCAGGCCCAGTGATAAAAAAAATCCAGAGATGGAGGAATTATTCCATTCCTTAGCAAGATTAAGGCCAATTTAAAACAGAATCTTTTATGTAAATCCGAGATACTAACCTGGATATCCTGCTAATCTACAAACCTGCTGATACTCATGGCTTTCTCCAGAGGAGAGGATAGTATTTTATGGCTAAATCTTATCTCTAGTGTCATTTTCACATTCTGGTTCAAGAGTTTGGTCCTAATCTTCAAATCAACTAACAGATGAAGCCCCTGCTGCACTGAAGACTGAATGAAATCTATAAACCGCCTAGACAGTTGCACTTCTGTGGATGCTGATCACAAAGTCTGAAGTGCATGATAGATGGGATATCGCATTCTTGGTCAAGTAGATCTCTCTATAAAAACTAAACCTCCAGAGAGGATTAGGAGAATCCAGAGTCTGACCATAAAAAATGCTACAAAACCTCCCTTCAAAAAAGCCCTGGCACAACACTGACACCTCCATCCATCCAAATAACTCCCCCCAAAATAAAATACAAATTAACCAAACAGAAACCAAGCAGAATTCTGTTTTATACCCCAAAAAGTGAGGAGACCCAGAGACTCCAGAAAGTCCAAAGGGGTCTTCCCTATTCTTATTGATTTTAATAAGACGGTGCGAAGATACTACAGCAATGGGTGCTGGTGTAAAACCCTAAGATAACTTTAAATTGGGCAGATAAAAATACTAGGTGAAGTAGTGCTTTATAAGGGTCTGTGAATTAGCTATTCTAGTTATACATTTAAAAAAAAAATCTTGTAGATGTCTTTGCAGAGGCGGTATTTTCTCCCAAAGCTTCTGTGCAAGGCTCCAAGAGATAACTGTGGGGGAGGAATGCTGCTGTTAATTTGGCTTTCGTCTGAAGGCTCTGGATGGGAGCCAAGAGCAGGACAGATGGTGTCTCAATTCCCTCCCCTTTGGAGAAAATGTGCTTTAATACAATAACTTTTGCTTTCATTAAAGAATTTTTATCTGTGAAATAAGTACTGCTAAAAGTGGCTATTAAAACCCCAGCTCTAAATGACTGACTTGAAAGAGGTTTGTTTTACAAAATGGAGGCTGCCAATGTGTCCAGACTTTCAAACAGTAACCAGAAGCCAGGCAGAAGGGGCTGGTCAAGATCCTAGGCTGAAGTTCTAGGGTACAGCAAAAAGAAGTGCAGAGTAGCTTTAGGGACAATGTTGCTTTTCTTGTGAGACAGAATTTGATTCAGGCTTATCCCACTCTATTTTGTACTATGTGCTGAGCACTAGTCTGAACTCGTCCAGGGGCAAGCCTGTTATGCTGCATTTCAGACAGCTGCCCTGCTTGACATCTCCTTGAAGGACTATCACAGAGAGCCATCAAGACTGCAATCTGGAGTCATCGCCTTTGATTGTCTCAACTAATGGCCCATCCCGATGGAACAACAGTCTTTCTGCTCAGGGGCCTGAAAAGGGAGTATGCATGACTGGTGGATCTGGAGCATCTCAGTGTGAGCGCATGGCTCAGAAATGAAGGCCTCATTTAAAAACAGGGTGCTGGTCTGTGCGGGGGGCAGGTTGTCTGACCATCACAACAAGTAAGCAGGACTGGAGGGTAGGGGGCTTGACAGACTCTGACCAGCATGAACTGCTGACAAACCGTGGACTCACAGAAAGGGTGAACTCAGATGAGGGGAGAGCATATCTCAGGACTTGTGTTACTTTCAAAAATCTTTAGCTCCTCAAGGACTTTAAGATTAAAGCCAACATGGATAAGAATTCCCTTTTCTGTGCCTGTGTTCTTTGCTTTACTGCCACATTGTCCCCAAAGGGGTTAAACTAAAACCTCAGAGAACCACAGCCTAGGTGGAACTCTGGTGGATCACGTATAAGCAACTGGGGGACTCAAAATCTCAGCCACTGGTTTTGGGGTGTAGAGTGGCTGGACAGTAAACCACATCCCAACCCCACCAAATAAAAGTCTGAGCCTGGAAGTGTGTCTAGAGCTAGAAACAAGGACTGGACTCTACACAGACTCAGTTGGCTTGGAAGCATGTGGGACCCATCAATTATGTCCACTTACAACAGACTGGTGATATACAACAGTATACTGAGGTACTGGGCCATCTTTTAACACCTTGTTTCAATAAAGTTCCTTGTTCAATGTCCAAGACTTTTCATGCCTCTGAACTTCCTGGTTCCACCAACAATCAAAGTGAAGTGTTCAAATACCATGTGTACCGATTTTCCTGCTATTTCTGGCCCAACAAGAAGCAAAAAGTGACTTGTTTTCTCACAGGATTTCTGAACTGGTCCTGTAGACCCAAGAGGCCTGGATAGCTTGGATAAGAATTTGAATCTGTGCACGCTTATTCAGACCAAACCAAGAACCAAAAATAAGCCTGGCCTTTAGCCCTTGAAGTTCTTACACTAATGTAGATACACTAGTGCAAATCCACAATGTAGATAGAGTGCACTAATGGAAACCAGGACTTGCACCAATGCACCTTATCCAAGTAACCATTGCAGCCCAAAACATGTGCAACACAGACCAGAGAGGGGTATGAATAGGGTGGCATGGGGATACTCTAATTCAGTGAAACTCAGACTGAGGCTCCAGAGCACAAAGTGGCTCTTTAATGTGTCGCCTGGGGCTCTTTGCAGCACATGATATTAAAATACTGCGTGATTTAATTATTAGCTGATCTAAGTTATTAACCAATCAAGATGCTTTTACTATGTTGTTAACCAATTGTAGTTGATAGAAATAATAATAATTGATCAGTCATTTTTGTTCTGAGAATAATATTATATATTTAGTGTGTGTGTACACACACACACAAATATTTCCCCTGTCATACTGTTTAAATATGAATACTTATTACTACAGTAAATGAAATAATGATTTCACACTACTGTGGCTTTTTTGGGTAATGCTGATTGCTGATTTGGCTCCTGAACCACTGAGGACTGAGTATCGGGGCTCTAATTCATAGCTTTTGCTTGTGAACTTCCACCAGTGGAGCTCCTATGGAGCCTCGGATTTCCAACCCAAGCATTAATCAGGTGTCAGGCGCCCCAAAGAATCATGAGGCTGGCTTAAAAATTATGATGTTTTTAAAAACAATACATTTGGGGGAAATGTTCCCTTCAGGTTTTTGAGCCTTCAGCGTTCATGTTTACAAGCCTTTGTCTGAAATCAGTAGGTTAGAAACTTAGCTTTAAAAAAAAATGAGATTCTTACACAGCACTTTGCTCTAAGAGATGAGGCTTTAAAAATAAACAGTAAATATCATGAGAATTTCCAAAGAATTGTGAGACCTGGCAAAGGAATCCCTGGTGGGAATTAAATTCTGCCTGCCCTCTATCAGGGTGGATGGCCTCTGGGGTGCAAGATCAACTGGCAGAGGGAGGTATCAGTTACACCTCACTGCACCAGTATGGGTTAATTTGACTCCACACCTCTTAACTTTTTGAGGCTCATCCATTACTCTCCATCCTTGTTTATATTATGGTACTGGGTAGTTCATAAGCAGGGTCTGTGATACTTCAAGCTGTCATTCATGCTATCAAACTGTGTATGAAATTCTCATCATTGTTCACATTACCCTGTTCTGTTAATCACTCTGGTTGTTTTTTAAAATCATCAACAGCTCCTTGTATTTCAACTGCTGCAGCTAGTGCCAGGTGGCTGGTGATATTCAAAGGTGCAACTTATACATTTAACATTCAGATATTTTATTTTGACAATCTTACAAAATTGGAGGCATCCAAAATACCTGTTAAGAACTACTCCTGAGTCACGAGAAGTTGAAAATATAATGTACCCATTTCCAACAAATAAGCTACAATTGAGACAGCTGAAAAGTGCAGGACCTGTGGGAGACATGTATTGTAATTTGTAATGCAGATTTTCCTGGATTCTCTGCAGGATTTCACAGATCCTATAAATCCCTGACTACAGGCACTGCAGGGATATTGTACCTTTAACATTTCTACAGTGTATATGCTAAAACAGTCTTGCTTTGGAATATTCCACTTGATACAGTAATTTTATTTTATTAGCTATGTATGCTGCTGATGCAGCATCTAGATTTTATCAGATATTCATACCCTAGTATATTTTACATTTCATAAAACAATTACAAAATATCTGAGTCAGCCCATAGCTTAACAATAAAATCAGTGAATCAGTGCCTCACCATATGCCCAGGGACTCTCAGCCTTGGTTGGCAGCTAACAAATAAAACAAAATACATTGGATTATAGGCTTGATTAAACAAATGAACCAGAAGCTTTTATGCTAATACACTGAACATCCATCACCACATTTGGACTCTGGCTACATTTGCCAATCCACAAGTCCCACAGACAAGGCCCTGTATTGAAGAAACCTTGGTAATGAACATGGAAAGTAGAGCTCTGAGCACCAATAATAAATCACAAGAGAGGACCTCTAAGGCCACAGTCAGACAGAGGGGAGAGGCTATCTCAAATAACTGGCTGGCAGCAGCCTGCACACATTTGGGGCACACCCCCCCCCCAAGCATCACATAGCCCTGCTCCACAACAGCTACTGATACAAACTCCCACAATGACTCTTTGGGACCGGGCCACCACTACCTAACCTACAGTCAAGTGCTGAGGTATTCAGCCCACAGAGTTCCCCAGCATCTGGCTGAGTTACTTGAGATAGACATTGGAAAAGAGGATTTGGGCCAAATTGCAGATAGTGGATCAAGCTTAATTTTGGGCTCTGGCTATACAATGCCATCTCAAACTACCTTCTATCAAAATCTTTTAAAAATACATATGCAGAAACAGAGAAGTACATAAGGCTGGGGGAAGAGCAGCACTGCTCACGTATAGCTTCCGCTCACATTAAAAAGTTATACAGATTGGAAAAAGAGAATAGCTACATAATAGATCTTTAGCCAAGGTTATATAGCATTAGCTCAGCATGAATCAGAGCAACTCCCACTTCTTGGCCTTTTCCCCACAGATGAAGCATGAGAAGTATTCATGGCTAACGAACACACTGCACATTTTTACACAGGATCAGCACAAAATTGTTTGGCACAGGTGTGTTTTAACGATGATACATTTGGAAAGTTCACATTGATTAATTACTCTCACTTTCACCTGCCTAGTGTCAAGAAAAGCTGCATCAAGCAGTTGGAGATATTTTTCCCCTCTATATTCTGTGCTGCTTTTTTTAAACATATGGGTTTTGGTATCTGTTTTAAAATTTAGCACCCTCTTTTCAAGTGGATTTGAAACATGTTGATGATATAGTTATAAAGACGAAACAGAACATGGGAAGTGGGGAACAAGTCATTATGAAACTGTCAAACAAACTAATGGAGGGCAAATTCACTCTGTCTGTGGGTATTCTGTTGCCTGCCCATAACTATAGTATATGAGGACCATGCACGTCAAATAGATTATCATGAACTGTGAACTTCAGTGGAATCTCTACCTCTTCTCTCATACCAGGTTCTAGGCTAGGGATTATGGGGGAAGTAGGTAGTTGATGTTGTGATGGAAAGGCTTTGTCAAATAGAAAAGTTTTGCAGTGTTTCTTAAAGATGGCCAGATTCTATATTCATCTAATCTCCTCTGCATGTTTGTGCTTTATCCCCTGCTGACATATACTTCATCCTGACCTTTACTGCTGGTATAAATGAGCACAAATCTTTGAGATAAACAGAGTTGCTCCTGAATACACTGGCAATGACCCTACCTTGAGAAGTCTTTCCCAGGGACTGCTGAAACTCCACCTTAAATCTGAAGGATGGGGATGTGGAAGGAGGGATATAAAAATCAAGGAACTTTCCTATAGAGAGTCAGAGAACTTGATTGAGGGATTTCAAACAAACACAGGTAAGTATATTTTTATATTTCACATATTAATTTTTTCAACACAATGCCACTTTAAAAGTTTAGGGCAACATTTTCAGATGTGGGTGTCTAAAGTTAGCTGTTTCTGTGGAGTGGTGGCTAACCCAAAAACTTTGGTCCAAATGTCCATAAACTTTAGGATATTCAAAATCAAGATCTGAACTTTGCAGCTTATGCCTATTTCTTCTACATGATGAAGAAGCAATCGCCTCTTGTATGGAATTATACATGACAAAAATGGTCCCTCAACGGTTCCTCTCTCAAGTTATGTGAAACAAAGAATCTTTGATTGTGAGACAAACATGACTTTAAAAAAATACAAATCGACAGAAAATAAACTCAATTCATCAGCATTACAGATCCCAGCTAGGTAATCCTTCACTACATAAATGATATTTTCAACATTCTTCGAGTCATCTCGGAGTCAGCCAATAGCCATTAATCCACTCATAGAGGGGGGCCTTGAATCTGATGGTACTTACCCAGCACATTACACTACCAGCAATATCAGACCTGCCTTATTGCTGTTGTGCATGAGTTTCCATTTTCAGGCAAGCTTTTCTTTTCCAAAAGGGAAAAGGAGATAGACTGAACTAAATTATTTCACAAAATTGCAGGAAGGAAATGCATAACATAATTGAGAATACAAGAGATGGTGGTGGCCCAGCCTGACATTTTGTATTCTTTACTCTAATTAGCTACATTGGAGCAGATTGCTTTCAATAAGCTCAAGAAAATTGAGCTTCATTCACTGGAGACAATCTGGGTTCAGTTGTTAACCTTCAGCCTTTAACAAGGAAACTTCTTAAGGACGTACAACAGTAACAAGTGCACTTGTCAATAGAAATCAGTGGCAGTGCCAAGGGCTGAATTTGTTATTGGTGGGTTTTGGTTTTTTTGTTTCTTTTTTTTTTTAAAACACCAAGACAACTCCACAGAGAAAAATAACTAACTATTGGGCACTGATTAATGAAGTCAACGAGAATTTGCCTGAGTACGTGGGGAGGAAAAACCTGAAGTCCCAGTCCTGCGCTCACTTCTATCACTAGCAGCTTTGACCCAGATCCACAATGGGACTTAGGTACTCTGCCCAACATTCAGGCACCACTGAGATCATCAAAACCCTTACTCAGCTGCCCCCTCATAGTCATTGGACCCAGTGATGGGGTGAGAATGACTCTATAGCTGGTGGTTGGGGCACTCACCTGGGAGGTGGGAGACCCCAGGCTTTAGCCTCCCTGTTTCAATGGCTAGTTATTTATCCAAAGCGGAACAGCTTCAACGAGAGAGATGGAGGGAGCCCCACACCAGAATATCCCATAGCTCAGTGATTAAGGCACTCTCCAGAGAGGTGGGTGACCCTTGTTCAAATCCTTGCTCACTATCAGACAGAGGAGGGAACTGAACCTGGATCTCCCACATCTGGGGTGAGTGCGCTAACCACTGGACTAAAAGTTATAAGGGAGGCAGCACCATCACCAAGACCTCTGGCATTTCTTGGAAAAAAACAAGCAAACAACTTAGGTGCCTAGCTCCAGGAGAGGATGCATGGCTGTGAATCCCAACCACAGGAAGGCACCTTCTTCCAGCCCAGACTTAGATATCCAAGTCCCAGAGAGGGGCAGAGCTTAGGTAACACTCATGTCAGCATCTGCTATTGGCTAGCATGCTGGCTTTTGTGAATCCCATTCTTAGTTGCCTCTCTCTCCCCATGCATTGTACGGGGAGGCTGAACACCTAACTCAGACTTTGGAGATTCCAGTGATTTTTTAGGCACCTAACAATTAGGCATTGCAAAGCTGAGCACTTCAACACCTCATGTCCCTTTGTGAATCCAGGTCTTTGTCATTGATCTCCATGGGTTCTTGAGCAAGGATTTCTGGATTTGGCCCATGAAAACTTCTACATAGTGACTACACAACGTGTAGAGTATCATTCCCTTTTACTGTTTCTAAATCTGCTTCAAGTGTCCATAGTCAATATGGGCCAAATGTTGCAGCCTTCAGCTGCTAGAGCTTGGAAACTGCAGATGCTCAGCAACTCTCAAGATTTGGCCCATAAATGGAGCTGATTGGAGAAACTTTGACAGAGACCATATTTTGACAGAATATACAGTTCCATTGAAATGCTTCAATGCAATTGAGTCGATTTTGCCAGAATTTTGTTCTGAAAGAAAACCATGAAAAAAATGCTGTCAAAGCGTACTGGTTTGACTTTTTCAGAACATTTTGATTTTTTTATTTTGAAATGACTTCATTTTGATTTTTTTTAAATTTGCATTATAATAGAATGCAGCAAAGTCAAATTTTAAAGGAAACCTTTTGGTAGACTCCAAAATGATTTTTTTCCCTTTGCTGAGAATTTTGAAAGTTTCAGTATTCATTCCTGTTCGTAACAAAGACAACCTTCAACATCCCTCGCAAAATGAAACTTCCATCCTCTGCACAGCTCTGTCTGTAGGGTTTTTTATTTTTATTGCATCTTACCAGGAAGGCAAAAGGTAGCAACTGTTCTGTTTCATTCTATTCTCTATAGCTTTTAAGAGCTTCAATTAAATCCTCTCAACATTTCTCCTTTCTAGACTAAATAATCTTAGCCTTTGCATTCTCCAGGGGGCCATTTCTAGTATAATGGACTATTAAAAATCAGTGTTGTGGTCATTTACTAGTCAGATCAGAATGAGCCCAGACAGTTAATTGCCCAAGGTGAGACACAGAGCACCTAACAATCAGTTCTTATCTGACTCAAAGGACCATGATGGAGTTCCTGGCTGCTATTATGCACTTGACTATATGGTATGAAGCTGAAGAAAATATGATTTTGTAGAACTCTTTCTCCTAAATATATCCATGTTCAGGTGCTGCAAAAAGAGTTTTGTTAGGAAAAGCAACTGTGCTGCTAAGTTGGTATTGTCTCATGGGATAGCAGCCAGTAGTCACACTACTTATAGGGTGACAAGACGTCCCGATATTCCCTGTATAATTTTGGGTGGTGCCCAGTACAGGTCCAAGTCCCGCCTCCCCACACCTGCCTTAAATATATATCGGGGTGGGGAGGGGCTCAGGCAGGGAGTTGGGGTGCAGGGGTGAGGGCTGGGGGGTGGGTCCGGGGATGAGGGTTTCACAATGCAGGAGGGGGCTCAGGGCTGGGGCAGAGGGTTAAGGTGCGGGGGGTAAGGGCTCTGGCTGGGGGTAAGGACTCTAGAGTGGGCGGGGCTGGGGCTGAGGAGTTTGGGGTGCAGGCAGGCTGCCCTAGGGCTGGGGCCAGAGAGGAGGACTCCGCCCCAGCTCCCTCCCCGCCGGCAGCAGAGAGCTCCAGGGGAGGGGCCCCCCGCTCCCTCCCAGCAGCACACTCACCTTTCACCACTGTCACTGCACATGCTCCTAGGGCCCCTCTCAGATGCAGGAAGCCCCCTCGCCTCCCCTGTGATGGGTGCCGGGGGAGCTGCCATCACATGTGCGCCTCCTCCCCTGCTGCTGCCCCTCACTGTAGCCTCACTGGGGATAGGGCTGTCCCTTGCTCAGCATGGGGCTGGAGCAGTGATTGCGGGTGGGGGGGGGCTGTGTTGGTGGAGCATGCCGTGGGAAAAGAGAAGGGTCCGAGGCAGAAGGGCAGGGTCAGGGTCAGCCTGCCCTGGCACTAGTGGGGTGGGGGAGGCACTAGGACCCTGTGGCGACAGTTGATGCTGGGAGCCAGCAGAGCGGAGCTGCAGGGAGCAGCTGCCGGCTTGAGGCAGGGACACTCCGGGGCAGGCGTGCTGGGGCAGCAGGTGGGGCCGGGGGAGAGACCCAGCCACAAACATTGGTGGAGCCAAGCCCTGCATATTGCTGGAGCCCGGGCACCACGGGCCCATATAACTCGCCGCCCCTGCCGATAATAGGGACTTTGTTTTATATATAGAGAGAGAACTATCCCCCTCTTCCCCAAAAAAGTGTCCCAATTTTTCACCCTTGCTTTCTGGTCACCCTAACTACTTGACCCTTTACAGACAAAGGATAGAGCTGAGTAAAATTCAAAATTTTCCTATTGTAGCGTATTTACTGCCTCAAGAGAGCTGTAGTTCAAGAGCCTGATACTCTCATTATCCCCTTTGGGCCAAGCTCCCTAACCAGACTCATCATCATTGGTGATCCCTCGATTCAAGCATGATCTCTACCACAGATTTCCATATGGATCCTGAGATCACTCAGGAGTCCAATCCTGGAACCACAGATCCTCCCGCAGTAGGTAGAGACATTTCCTGGTGCGTCAGCTGCCTGCTGGGAGAAAGTTCTTTCTTTTTCTGTCATTCTCTCTCTCTTCTCAGCTTCAAGGGCAAGGCACTTCTCCTCAAAGTGGGCCACTGCCTGATGGAGGATATGGCACCACTGGGGTTGGTTGGTGGCTTGCTCATCCCAGCTTGTGATGTCCACATCAGTTTTCTTGAGATACGCTTTCAATGTGTCTTTGTAGCATTTCCTTTGACCACCACGGGATCTCTGACCATGGGCGAGCTGAGAGTAGAGGATTTGTTTTGGGAGGCATGAGTCTGGCATCCGCACACAATGTCCAGCCTAATGGAGCTGGTGCATAAGGATCAATCCTTCAATGCTGGTGACATTGGTTTCAGTGAGGATGCTGGGGGTAGTGCAGTGATCTTCCCGCTTGATGCGAAGAATCTTCTGGAGTCATCCTTGGTGGTACCTCTGCAGATTCTTGAGGAGCTGTTGATAGGTCACCCAGGTTTCGTGTCTATAAAGGAGTGTAGGAAAAACAATTATCTTATAGACCTGGATCTTGGTGTCCTTCCATAGGTAACAGTTCATGAAAACGCGTCGGAGCAATTTCCCAAAGGAAGCACTTGCGCACTGGATCCTGTGCTGGATCTCACTGTCGATTTTTGCATTTTGAGAAAGTTGGCTACCGTGATAGTAGAAGTGCTCGACTATCTACAAAGTCTGTCCCGCTATGGTGATTTGTGGTGGGTCATGTGCAAGGCCTGAAGCAGGCTGATGGAGCATTTTAGTCTTCTCAATACTGCCTAGCTAGACTACATCTTCTATGATGCACCCAGAGTCATGCAACTCCCATGAAGGAGCATGCAAAGATTGGTCAGAAGGAAATCCACATTGCACTATGGGACATGTAGTCCTCCAAAGGAGCTCAGTCACAGGAGTGAAAAGGGGTTTGAACTACAACTCCAATAACTCAATGTGCTGATAGGGAAATACGGTTTTGTGTTTTACTGAACTTAGAGAAGCACAAACAATCAATTTTTCAGTTCAGTGGCTGATAAATTGAAAACAAAAATTTCATTGCCTCAAAACGAATTTTTCAATTTATTGGAGGGTTTTCTTTTACCTTTTTAAAAATAAAATGGAAGTATTCATTCAAAACAAAAAATCATTTTAAAATGAAAAGTTGAAATGCTTTGTTTCAAAAATGTCAAAAGTTGTTTGTGAAACATCAAAATGTTTTGAATTTTTCAGGAGACAAAGCAAATTCAACATGAATTTGGGAAATATTTCAATGGAAAAAATTTGTCCAAAAAATGGCACCCAGCTTTATTAATGCCAACTTGCTGAGATACCAGAAAGATCCATCTCAAGCCCCTGGACTTTTGTTCTGATATAGACTTTTAGCAATAGCAAAAGCTCAGAATGCAAATCAAATTTTAACTTGATACTTTAATATGACAGCATGTTGTTACAAAATTATACATTCTAAGTAGCTGCTTATGTCCATTTTGTGCTTTGCTGCCTCAAGGGGGTCAATTTAACTTAGCACCAATGTGCTAGAAGCTTAATAAATACCAGTGAGCTATGAATTTCTGTGTCTTTTTATATCAACACTGAGTTCCTTAATGCACTGAATGCTTCTAGAACAAAAGGAAGAGGAAGACACACACAGAGTGAATCCTAGTGTCTTGATATTGCAGTGATTAACTTACAGCTCAGCCCACTGCACAGTCCACATTTTTACATCACTAGTAGGAATATCAAATTCCATTATAAAGATCAAGTTAGCATGACAGTTGTTGCCAATGGGTGTCCCCAAATGATCTAGTTTAATTACATTAGAAGTCTAATGCAAGGGAGGCTGAATGAAAGAAATATTGCCAACCTGGAGGATATGCTGTCTGTAGGAAAGGGAAATCCACATTATACCATTTACAACAGTAATTGCTCTAGTGAGTTTTACTTGCAGAGTTCTACTCTACACTATATTTTGGTCATAACTTGGGGACTTTGGAGAGCATGTTCTTTGAGTACTTGAAATAAGAGTTCACCTTAATACATACGAGAGAGAGAGAGAGAGAGAGAGAGAACTATTCATTCTATCCAAAGCCATGCAATTCCAATACATAATAATGAGAGAAAATGAGGTCAAGTGCCCTTTAAACATGACTCATATGGATGAGATGCTCTAGACTCCTTGATTTGTGTAATCACTGAAATCTTAAATGTTTCTGATTCCAAAATGCTGCTTAAAAGGCTCAGACAAGGAAAATGACTAAGGGCCCCGACTGATTTCTTTCCCCATCTGTCAGCAAGCCATGACATTAGTTGTCCCTCAGCAAGAAATCTCAAGATCAGGGAGAGGAGCTGCAGTGCATGGAGTGACTTTGGCACCCTCTGTGTTGAAGGAGATCTGCTGTGTCAACCTTAAACAGCTAGTAAAAGTAATTTATCTGGTTCCTACTCCTGGTCTGCTTACAAACTGGGAATTGTTTTCAGCTTTTCATACACTGACTTGAATGAATTTCTAATAAGGTTGAAAAATGGTCAATCTACTAACTGATAACTGGTCATTTACTAATACTGAGAGGTAAAAACTTGTGTGGATGGTGAAAGTTTTGAGGAGGTTGTTTTCTCGGTTGGTTTTTTTGTTTTGTGGTTTTTGTTTGTTTGTTTTTAAATATCAAGGGTTTTCATTTGTTTCCAACAGCAGTTTAACTGCCATAAACACTTTCTCTCTGCATTCCAAGCAGCATTTTCATAGCAAAAAGTTTTCATAATTCAGTAATCACAAGAAAGCAGATTCCTGGATAACCTAATCAAAAGAAAAGTGAGTTTGGAAGGAAACCTTTCAAGTCACCTTTAATATAGAAAGGCTTAATCTCACAGAAATCAGGAAATAAAAAGAATTAAAGTTCTCATGAACTCACTAAAGTTTGACTAACCCACCTACTTGGCACATGGTGCATACGCCTAGATATATTTAGCTGTCTGCCCAGTAACAACAACAACAAAGATATGTGCAATGTAAGTGAATCAATATTACAATGAAATTGTTAATTTTTTTTATCTTCTGACTTCTATCATTTAAATTTGTAATGTTCATTTTGCTTTAACATTATTTATCATTACACTAGAAAGGTGCTGCACCTGAAATGTTACCGCTGTTAGAAGCTGGAGGCCAAATGCTGAAGTCCTTAGTCTTGCTCTGACTTAATTTAGGCAAAACTCCCACTGAAGGCATCTAGAGTTTTTGACTGAGTAAAAACTTAGTAGTTATACTAAATGATCTCCCATTTTAAGACAGGGCCAAGTCTAACTTCTGAGGTAATAGCAGGGACTTCCATGACTGTACAGCCACAGACTTTTACCCTGGCCAGAGAATTGTGCTCCACAATCTAATCTGTTTTTAAACTTACATTTCTAGCCTAAAAACAACCTCCTAAATTTGAGCTGGATTAGATCTATGCAGTTGTGTTCTGGGACATGCAAACAGCCTGAAACAATGGTTCACAGAGCGGTGTGAGCTAGCCCCACTTATCACAATGGGATGTTACAATGACCATTTAAGGTCTGTCTATAATCATGGGAAATTACACTGCTAGTAATTAGTAATTAGTAATTACATCAATTAGCCTTATGTCAAACACACTGGAGCACTCAGTGTAGACAAGGACTGTCATATGCCACATTATGCCCTCCCTAAAAAAGTTAGGGCCCCCTTCATCCTTGTCAAGCAGCAGGAAAAGAGAAGATGTACCTCCTTCCTAGCAATAAAGTGTTTCCTTGGGGCCAGAAACCCAAACCTCCTCCCCAGGTGCTTAAAGCCCCAACTGCTGCCTAAATCACCATCATCCCCCTAATAATTTCCAAAATCCAGTTCTGGAGTTTCCATTTACATTTCTCCAGCCCACTGAAAATGTGGGGAGGTATAACAACATACTATTTAACATCCAACTGTGTAACTAACGGAACACAGACCACACTATTCACTAGGAGCAAAACTTACTACTGTTCTGAGGGCCAGCATAAAGCTTTATGCACCACTTGTGTCCCATGTAAGCCCCTTCAGTGCAGAAGTCTTATCAGGTAATTCAGAGCCCTTGTGCTTGACCTCTGCACGGGGGGAAGAAGGGGAGCAGAGATGGAGGGTATTTCACCCTTTCACAGTTAATTCAGTACACAGGTCCATATTTGGATTTACCAGAAGCTACTGCATGATTTCTAGCCTGCCACCCCAAAGGCCTGCAGAAACCAAGGGGCTTTGCTGCAGAATTTAGGTCAATCTTGCTGGAGTGTACCTAGATCCTATGGAGATTTAATTCCTCTGTTTTGGTGGGACTCCCCAGACGGCATGGCTACACAGCTGTACACGTTCTTTTTCTTAGCTTGTGAGCACTTTTCAGTCTTTGAAGAAATGCTGCACTTGTTTTGTGATGTGGTATTCCTTAGTGGGAACTGTTGCAAGCAGCTGGACAGTGTTCTCTCTGCCTTAATCTCTGTAACCAGAGTCAATATGGGGGGGAAGAGTTGCTCCCTAGCAACCAGACATTGGTGTCTTAGCTGAGATTTCTGGGAGAGGGGATTCCCTGCATGCTCTTTGGCCACTGAGCTCAGAGACTGGGGTATATAATGTAAATTAAACAAGTTACTGCAAAGGGGCAACACCCTAACAGTCCGATGATAGAAAAATCCCACACGGATTTTGCTTCTTGGCAGTCTTTATTTTGCTGCGCATCTCAAACCCTAAATGCAAACTAGTGAAAACACTGTAAGACTGACCTGATGGCCAAGCATCAGTGAACAGGCTGGCAGCCATACAAAAGACCTAGTTTTGATCCTAGGAAGGGACTCCTGTTTCCCACGCCAGTTGGCATTAGGAATATTGCATAGGTGATGCTCCCAGTTCTTCGAGAGCAATTCAGTGGTCAACAGAGCATCACATGTCTGCACTTTTGCTGCCCAATCTTCTAAGCAACCACAGAAAAAGACATTAAAGATTCCAATCCCAATGGACCCTTAACGACCTGGCATAGAGGTAAGTGACTGTAGATAAGTGGCACTAAAGCAGAAGCAGCAAACTGAGATGAGAGAAAAACTCTAGCCTTGTGTTAGGTTTCCTGCCAGGGCACTGAATAATGTACCCTCAAGGCAGCATCAGAGAAGTACCAGGGGTTTGGAAAACCCTGAGCTTAAATGGATTTTAAAACAAAATAAAACAAAAACCAAAATCAACAAACCATAAAAAAATCTTAAAATACAAAATTACAAAGTAATGCCTCCTCCTGATCACAGTGGGAACATCTTCCTTCGCCCCTTCATGGAAAATAGATACTGTCTATATTATCTGGTGTCCACAATTCAAGAAAGATGTTGAAAAATTGGAGAGGGTTCAGAAAAGAGCAACGAGAATGATTAATGGATTGGAAAACATGCCTTACCACTAAAGAATCACAGAGCTCAATCTATTAAGCTTAACAAACAGAAGGTCTGTTTGATCACAGTCTGTAAGTATCTATATGGGGAACAGAAATCTGTTAAAAGGGGAGTCTTCAGTCTAGCAGACAAAGAAATAACATCCAACAGCTAGAAATTGAAACTAAACTAATTCATACTAGACATAACGTGCAAATGTTCAAGAGAGGATAATTAACCGTTCAAACAATTTATCAAGGCTTGTGGTGGATTCTCCATCACTGGAAATTTTTAAATCTAGATTGGCTGTTTTTTTAAAGGCTGTGCTCAGGTTCAACTACAGCTATTGGACTGGAAGTAGTAATTCATTCAGGGAAGTCCTATGGCCTGTGTAATGCAGGAGGTCAAACTAGATAATCACAGTGGTCCCTTCTGGCCTTAAAAATGTATGAATTACATTGTGTCATTAA
The DNA here is from genome assembly GCF_002925995.2 of Terrapene triunguis. NCBI lineage: Eukaryota > Metazoa > Chordata > Testudines > Emydidae > Terrapene > Terrapene triunguis. Next base: position 1,192,948 of record NW_020698066.1, on the reverse strand, counting down.
TGAAGGTGCACCTAGAACCTTGGATAGGCTGCTTTTTATCATTTTAAATCAAAATAAAGAAATACAATGAAAATAAATAAAATAAGGATATCACAAACTGACCCTGAATAGATGAGACAAAGTGTGGGTGGGGAAACAGAGGCACGGAAGGGTATAGTGACTTGCCCAAGGTCTCATACTAGATCAGCAAGAGAACTGTGAGTAAAACCCAAGTCTCCTTAATCCCAGTCCAGTGCCCTCGTCACTGGCCTACCCACCTCTGTGGAGGTAGCTTATTATTTTTACCAAGTCTAACATATGTGCCTCAAAACCAAGAAGTCCTTTAATCCCTATATAAAATTTACAGTGTTCCCTCAAATCCGGCAAGCTGATTCTCATGGGCATTCATTTTGGAGTAAACAGGGCTCTGCATAGGCACGGGGAGTTGCCCCCACAGCTCAGATTGCAGGATTGTTTTTTATTATGATATGTCTACGCTACAAATGCTGGCAGCTATGTTGCATCGCTATAGTGGAGACACTAGCTACAGCAACAGAAGAGGTTTCTCCATCCCTGTAGTAAATCCACCCCTTTAAGAGGCAGTAGCTAATTCTTCTGTCAACCTAGTGGTGTCCACACCAGGGCTTAGGTCTACTTAACTACATCTCGAGTCAGGGGTGTGCAATTTTCATACTCGAGGGTCATGTAGCTATGTCGATCTAAGGGTATGTCTACACTGGCAGAGTTACATCACCGGCAGTTACAGCGCTGCTCAGAGAGTGCTGAAGGGAAACCACTGTTGTGTATTCACACTGTCAGCTTCCGGCACAATAGCATGTTTGCACTTGTGGCACTTGCAGAGCGGTGCACTTTGGGCAGCTATCCCACAGAGCATCTCTTCCTCTTCTGCCGCTAAGAGTTGTGGGAAGATGGAGGGGGTCGCAGGGCATCCTGGATCCTGTCCCAATGCCCCGTGATACATCGCTTCACATCCCAGCAATCCCTGTACTTCCGTCCACATTTGGCGCCATCTTTCAATGGTTTGGGTACTGCACGCTCTGACTCTTCAGTCTGCAGGAATGGATCCCGAACTGTTGACCAATATGCTGCTCCCTCTCACTAACACATCATGAGTGTCAGTGGAGTTATTCCTTAAACTACAAAAGCAAGAGGAGTTCGACATTGATCTCACCACACGTAGTAGCTATGACACGAGATTGCTTGTGGCATTCACGGAGGTGCTGACCACAGTGGAACGCTGCTTTTGGGCTCAGGAAACAAGCACTGAGTGGTGGGATCACATTGTCATGTATGTCTGGGATGATGAGCAGTGGCTGCAGAACTTTCAGATGAGGAAGGCCACATTCGTGGGACTGTGTGATGAGCTTGCCCCAGCCCTGCGGCACAAGGACACGAGAATGAGAACTGCCCTGTCATTGGAGAAGCGCGTGGCGACTGCACTGTGGAAGCTGGCTACTCCAGACTGCTACGAATCAGTCGCTAATCAGTTCGGAGTAGGAAAGTCGACCTTTGGACTCATGTTGATGGAAGTGGGCAGGACCATTAATCACATCCTGCTCCAAAAGACCATGACTCTGGGCAATGTAGGTGACATTGTGGATGGCTTTGCACAAATGGGCTTCCCTAACTGCAGAGGGGCAATAGATGGCACACACATTCCAATCTGCCACCAGACCACCTAGCCACCGAGTACATTAATCGGAAGGGGTATTTCTCAATGGTTCTCCAGGTGCTTGTGGATCACCGTGGGTGTTTCATGGACATTAACGCAGGCTGGTCCAGAAAGGTGCATGACGCATGCATCTTTCGGAACACTGACCTGTTCAGGAAGCTGCAAGCAGGGACTTTCTTCCCGGACCAGAAGAGCACCGTAGGAGAAGTCAAAATGCCCATTGTGATCCTGGGAGACCCTGCCTACCCCTTAATGCCATGGCTTATGAAACCATACATGGGGCACCTTGACAGCAGCAAGGAGCGGTTCAACTACAGGCTGAGCAAGTGCAGAATGACTTTTGGGTGTGCTTTTGGCCGTTTAAAGGCCCACTGGCACTGCCTATATTGGAGGATGGACCTGGCCGATGACAATATTCTTATGCGTATAGCCACATGCTGTAGGCTCCTTAATATTTGTGAAGGGAAGGGTGAAAGCTTCACTCAGGTCTGGAACGCTGAGGCTCAGCACCTGGAGGGTGAATTTGAACAGCCAGAAACCAGGGCTTTTAGAGGGGCGCAGCATGGGGCCACAAGGATCAGGGATGTCTTGAGGCAGCAATTTGAAGCTGAAAGCCACTAATATTTGTTGCTATGTTCGGGAGTGCAGTGCTTGTAATGCTAGGAGGTGATTGTGATTGGTGCAGACAATGCATTATGAAGGTTTAAGAAAATTGCCTGTTGCTTTGCAGGGCTCTGTTTGCTTTCAACTAATGGAATAAAGATTGCTTTCAAACCAAAACAATTATTTTATTAAAAAAACAACAACCAGAGGAGAGAGACAAAAAAAACCAAACACATCAGCATTGTGGGGATTGGAGAGGTCCCAGGAGGAGGTGGGGTCCCAGGACAGTTAAAGATTTGTGTATGTGCAGATATCATATGCTACCTTGTCCTTTGGAGTACAGTGCAGCGGTACTGTACTTCAGCCAGGCTAAACTGCAGAGGGACGGATGTTGAGTGCAGTGGGTACTGGGAGTCCGCAGGGCTGGACTGTGACGGGGGAGGAGTGGAATACAATGGGTACGGACTGGAGCCAGGAGGTTGATAAGAGTGTGTTGGCGGTGTCTGGGGAGGACATGCGAAAGAGTTTTGTGACAGCAGCTGCAGGGGAGTTTGTAGTGCTAGTACCGCCTAGAGCATATCCGCTTGGCATTCCATAACTTTTAAGAGCCTCTCCGTGGCTTCGTTCCGGCATGCCGCTTTCTCCTTTCGGTCCCTCTTCTCGCTGTCCTGCCACCCCTTCAATTCCTGTTTTTCGGCCGTGGAGTGCATCATGACATCACGCAGAAAGTCCTCTTTAGCTCTTCGTAGTCACTTTCTAATTCTGCACAGCCGTTCAGCCAGTGATAACAAAGAGGGAGGCTGGGCTCCCAAGGTCATATCTGTGAAGCCAAAATGCAACATTTTACAGAAGCAGTATTGTTTGCAACACACAGTCCATTGATTCAGTGATTTGAAACACAGCCACTAGTCACATACCTGTCACTAACTGGCTGACCCCAGGCAAGCACACATGAACCACAAGGCCCCCAAAATGGTGAGTAGCTGCAGGGTCGGGGAAATCAGTGTTCCCGGAGCTACTCTACACTGGGCACGTGGCTCTAGGGGGGGCTTTATAATCATTACTGTCCCCACATTTTCCACAAGCTGTGTTCTTTATGGAAGATATCTCACTGCTGAGGGTGAGTGGGGAATCAAGGGTGGGTCTTCTCCAAGACTGCGGCTTCCACCCTGGCCCTTATGCAGCTCGCCTATGTGCAGCAATGTTCCCCACCCCCAGTGACAGCAGAGTGGCTTGGGAAAGTTACCCTTAATGGGGTAAGAAACAAAGAAGCTCTGCCAAAGAGCCTGCGGCAGCGGATTGCCCAGTATCTCAATGTGAGTTTCCTAGAGATCCCTGAGGCAGATTCCCGTGAAGTGAGGGAGTCAATCAACACCCTCTTCCGCTGCTCAGACTAGGCATGTGGTGATATGCACATCATACAGACACAAGCCTGCTTTCTGCAACCCTGCTGCCCCAACAACTCGCTTCAGCGATTCCCAAAATCAAAGCCACTTACCAGTGGCCTCCTCTCCTGTTTGCGCTTTGCCAAGCTCCCACAGCTGTGACTGGTTAGCCTCCTCTGGGGTAGAGAAGAGCTCCTGGCTGCATGCATCTCTGACCTCTGAGTCGTCCTGTGCCTCTGAGTCCCCCTCCACATCCTCGTCCAAGATTTCATCCTCATGGCTCGGTCCACTCTCGACTGGCACACAGAGCCACCAACGTATCCACAGTGGTCTTCGCAGTGGAGGTAGGGTCACCGAGTATCGTGTCCAGCTCTTTGTAGAATCAGCAGCTCATGGGCGCAGTACTAGAGCGGCAGTTTGCCTCCTGCCCCTTGTGGTAGGCGTTCTGTAGCTCCTTCACTTTGACCCTGCACTGCAGTGTGTCCCGATCATGGCCCCTTTTTGTCATGCATCATGAAATCTGCCCATAGATATCATAATTCCTACAGCTGAAGCGCAGCTGGGACTGGACAGCCTTCTCTCCCCAAATGCTGATGAGGTCCAGCAGCTCGGCATTGCTCCAAGCGGGGGATCGCCTGGTGCGTGGAGCAGGCATAGTCACCTGGAAAGATGTGTTGAGACCACTGCACACATCACCGAGCAAACTGGAAGGACACTTTTAAAATTCCCAAGGAATTTAAGGGGTGGGGCTCACGGTTGGTCACCTGAGGGCAGGGCAGCAGAGTTCAAACCGATGACCAGAGAGGCAAGAACAGGCATTGTGGGACACCTCCCGGAGGCCAAGCACAGCGCTGTAATCGACCAGGGTGTCTACACTGGCACCGTGGTGCTGTAGCCCTGGCGCAGAAAGCTGTACGCCTCTTGTCGGGGTGGTGTTTTTACAGCGCTGCAACTGCGCAGTTTCTGTGCACTACGTGGCTTGTCAGCGTGTACATCTCGGGAGTTACACCACAGAAAGCTGCTTTGCTGAGCAGAAACTTGCCAGTGTAGACAAGGCTTAAGTTATAAGTGTAGACTCAGCCTACATGTGAATATTGATTGTAAACCATTTTCCTCATGCTTTTGTTTTATTTTAATTTAATATTCATGTATCTTAAGACTCATCTCTGTTTGCTACCCTCCCCAATTCATTTTTTTTAATATTAGGAAAATAGAAATTCTTAAACTGAGAAACTGCAAAATTCTCTCTCATCTTCCAAATGACATTCATTCCATTTTCTCTGTCACATTGTGATGCCAAAAGAACTAGAGCAGTTCTGGTAAATACAGAAGTTAAGGACTTTTTCACAGCCGCTCTTTTGTTGTTGTTGTTGTTTAAATTTTCACCTCAAGCAGTGCTCTGGCATTTGCATTTAGCATCCAGCTCTAGCAATTAACCTGAATGAAGATATCTTCCCTCTGGTAGCAGTCAGAAAAGGCAGGAATCACTTCATGTCAAAGGAACTAAACATTTGGAGAACAGCTTTTAATCAAGATTGATGTCTGTAATGAGAAAAGAGCTTAAAAACCAGCAAAGCAATAATGCACATATTAGCTTTTTGATTGAACATGCTGATAACCTCAGAAAAAAACAATTACACCAGTCAACCTGTAACAAACATAATGGGTCTGCCACGGTCACAAGGGGGTGGATTCAATCAGTCCCAAACCTTCATGCAAGCAGATACCAAACACTCACTCATCCCCAACTCCCTCATTGCTCTTTTATCCTGACACATTTCAATAAGGGCTAAATCTCAGAGCCGTTACTACAATTTTGCCCATTCACTTTTTTATTTTAAGCCTAATTGACTTCTTCAAACAATATATTATCAGGCTAATGATTTGTACTTGGGAGTTTGGAGAGTCAACTACTGAGTTATTTTTTTAAATGTATAAATGTAGTCCAATAATCCTACTGGGAAGGTTTTTAATAAGACATGACATTTCAGATGAAATTAAAGCAATGCAGAGGGTGTCTAATTCCTGCTACTAGGAAAGTGTGGTATTCTTGGGGCAGAAGGTAGGAGATATCGAATGCCTGCTGCTGATTTCTTTCTGCAATATTTTATTTTATAGTAGGTTTTTAATATGAGTCAGGGAACGTTAATAGGGTCTGACTGGATATGGTACTCTAGAACCTTTTTAAAAGTTAGGTCTGAGAGAAAACTTGCTTCACCTAAATATGAACTTATTCTAAAAGAGTGGGTTCAAGAACTACGCTCCCATCACAAGCTTTCCCAGGTCCTAGGCTCCTGTTATGCAGTGGAACATGAGATGCTTCCTAGGTGGTAACTTGGTGAAATGTACTAAGGATTGTGTTTGAGCAGTATCTTTTAGTACCTTGCCCAGAAAGGATAAAAGGACCTGTTATTACTAGCAGATAAAGGAGTCCTCCTTTATTACTTAGCTCCAGCGATAAAGGTATGGTGTTCCTTTACATTGCAGCAGTATCTACAGGCCCGAAATAGGTCAAGCTCCATTGTACAAACACGTAGAGCAATGGCATCCAGTTTTTGCAGTCTGAGGACCAAAACCCGAGGACTAAAAAGATAAAGATGGCAAGATCTAGACTTTGATGCATATTCTCTGCCTTATTCTGCTCCCTTTGCATCAATCCTGGAGATTTCCCCAGTATGGGTAAATTGAAGAGGATGAGGCCCCTGGAAGCACAGAATTGGCACAGCCAGATCCTATACATTTCTTCCCACAGCTCCTGGTGCAAGGCTGTGTTGGGATAGAGAGGGGTGTTTTCGGGTGGGGTGGAGGAGTTGCTGGAGCGTACTGGAAATAACTCACCTGAGACGTCCTAGGATTACATTAGCCTTTTTCATGGTTGCCTCAAATTGGCGGCTCATAATCATCCTGTGATCAGCTAATACACCCAGGTCTTTCTCCTCCTCTGTTGCTTCCAACTGATATGTCCTCAGTTTATAGCAAAAATTCTTCTTGTTAGTCCATAAGTGCATGACTTTGCACTCTGCACTATTAATTTCATCCAATTTCTATTACTCCAGTTTTCAAGGTCATCCAGCTCTTGTATGATATTCCGATCCCCCTCCATATTGGCAATACCTTCCAATTTTGCGTCATCCACACATTTTATTAACACACTGTCACTTTTGGGGCCAAGGTCATTAATAAAAATATTAAATAAGATTGGTCCCAAGACCGATCCCTGAGGAACTCCACTAGTAACTTCCCTCCAGTCTGACAGTTCACCTTTCAGTATGACCCATTGTAGTCTCCCCTTTAACCAGTTCCTTTATCCACCTTTCAGTTCTCATATTAATCCCCATCATCTCCAATTTCACTAATTATTTCCCATGTGGAACTGTATCAAATGCCTTACTGAAATCCAGGTAGATTAGATCTACTGCATTTCCTTTGTCTAAAAAAATCAGTTATTGTCTTAAAGAAAGAGATCAGGTTGGTCTGGCACAATCTACCTTTTGTAAAACCATGTTGTATTTTATTCCAATTACTGCTTACATCTACATCCTTAGCTACTTCCTCTTTCAAAATTTGTTCCAAGATCTTGCATACAGTTGAAGTCAAACTAGTAGGCCTGTAGTTTCCCAAACCACTGAATTTGACTCAGCAGCTGCACAGGATCCTTCCCCTTTCTGAGACTGCTAAAAGGCCCATCTGTTGGATCAGTCTGATTAAGTCAAGTCAAACTCCTCATAAGGCATCTGAAACATAAAATCCTTCTTACAAGCAGACATTCTGATGAGTTAAATGTGCATAACAAGCTATAGTGCTGATAGACTCGTGATCTGGCTCAGAAAATGACTGATTGGTTGCTGAATGATGAGTGGCTACCAGGAATGCTCAAACTGACAGGTTATTTTCTTGACACTCTAATGACTCCTTGGTTCCACACCTTGCACAGACCCAGCAGAAGACACTGTCTGTGGAAGTACAGTAAGGAAGTTTAGGGATGCAGAAAGAACAAAAGATCAACTCCCAGTGAAGATCAACTCAGACTAAGTACAGGCACAGGCTGCAGGTGGCTAAGGCTAGAGAGGGCTCAGCCCCCAGTAATCTGAGCCACACCATGATCCACTAGAGTGACCAGACATCCCGATAAAATCAGGACCATCCCGATTTTCTGGTGTTTGTCCCACACCCTGACCAATCTTTGGTCGGGACGCAATTTTATTTTATTTTTTTGCTCTGCCGGCGGACCCCCCCCCCCGGTGTCCCGATATTTTCTTCCTCTCATCTGGTCACCCTATGACCCACAACGCCAGGGCCAGCTTGGAGCTCAGCCACCCAGCTGCCCAGCCACAGGATGAGCCCTGGGAGACCCCAGAGCCCAGCAGCGCAGTGGTGAGTCCACAGGGTGAGTCCATCCTGAGCACAGCCACAATTCCAGCAGTGATGTGGTCTACCTTGATTAGCAAGCAATCTATCCATTTGAATACAGTAAAGAAAAAAATATCCTGGTTTGATTTCGCCAGTTCATCTCACAAATTTCTAAATTGCTGCCAAACAACTGGAGATTATCACAGCAGGAAGTGTCATAACAGATCAGGGATCCAGACAGATATAGAAAATGCAGAGGGTCTAGCTTTTTGAAGGTGAAGCTGTCATGATTTAATAGTAGACACATGTCTGCTGGAGACACTCCATCACTGTCTAATGAATTGGTCAGTGTCTGAAATACACCACAATGTGTTAGCTCCTCGGTCAGCTAATTCATCCTCCCTCTTTGCCCCATGTAGTGCCTGGGCACACATGCCACTCTGTCAGCACTGTGGGATGGATTGCTTAGTTCACTGATTCCACGTCCTCTCACCACTACAGCAGGTTCTATGAGAAGCTTGCCTTCAGAGCCATAATTGATTATCATTTTACTATACCCCATTTGAACATAGTTCAACAAATTCTCCAATATTAAAAGGATTGAAGAGTCCTACATAATGTATGGAATAGGATCTTCCTTAAAAGAAAATGAGCCTTTCCATATGTGGAACCACACACTGTAAAGGAACCTTGGATCAAGAAAAGAAGCATTACATTGGCCTAACACATCCTGTCAGGGCCATAGAAGGTATTAAATGCTGCTTCCTCTTCTTGGAGATAATCATTCCAGAAGTTATTCCTAGCTAAGCAAGTTTACATCTCCTGGCATGAAAATTCAAGTATGTCAAACACACACCTCTCTCAAATGAATGAATCTCCCAAGGAAACCTTCACCTTCCTTGAACTTGGCTTTATCCAGGACCCTTTTTCTCTGGGCTCTGAAGTCCCGTTGTCCCTATTTCTCCTCCTCTGCTTTCAAGACACTGTTCTACTTTCTTTGTGGGCCTGTAAGGGGGTCCGGACTCACCCCTGCGGTGCCTCCTGCTGGTTGTCCTGGGAATTAGCTCACCAGCCTCTGGAGTGCCCTCTGCAGGCCGGTGGTCCGCCTATCCTCTTCTGGCGCCCGTGGCCCTCCCAGGACCCGGTGCCCCTATTCCTGGGTTGCTGCCCCCTGGCAGTACACCACAGATCTGGGTCTCCCCTCCCTGGGGAACCCCCACCCACTATCCCCACCTTGCCTCAGCACTAGGCCACTGCCAGTCACCACCTAGCCCCCGCTCCCTGGGGCAGACTGCAGTATAGGCCACTCATCACTGGCAAGGGGGGTTTGGACCTGCTGCCTTGGCCTAGCCCTGGGCTGCCCTCTGCAACCCCCAGTACCCCTTGGCCTTCCACTAGGCCGCAGCCTGGGGCTATCCAGGCTGGAGCTCCCCAGCTCCTCAGCCTTTCCCCAGCCCTGCTCCACTACAGGTACCCTGTGTCTAGCTCCCTGCAGCCAGGCCCTTCTCTTTCTGAACGCAGAGAGAGACTCTACTCAGCTCCTGGCTCCTAGCCTCTTATATAGGCCTGCTGAGGCTGTTTGGGGCGTGGCCCCAGCTGCAGCCACTTCCCCCAATCAGCTCAGCCTTCACGCTGCCTGCTCCCCAGGCTATCTCAGGCTCTTCCAGGCAGGAGCAGGTGTCCACCCTGCTATAGGGCCCCACGCACTATTATCTCTATCCCCATTGCCCCCTTCATTTTGTCCTAAGTCGTTCTTCCTATTACATAGGCTCTTAGGCCTTCTTTTCCACTACTAGATACCTTCTCCAAGATTTTACTGTTTCTTGTTTTCACTGCTTAACCACCTCAAATGCCCAACTTTTTTTTTTTTGAAGCATAGTTAACTGGTCCATTGTTGCACCTCTTATACACATGTAAACAGGGTTGGAACAGGATATCAAGTCACAGCAAGAGGACTGAAAGAGCTTATCAGCCTTATTATCATTAATACTTAGCACTTCAACAGCAGCTTTACTTCCCCTTGGCCTCCAAAGCTTGGTACAAACTTCACGGAAATAGAGAACAAAATGGCGGAGGTACAACTATAAAGATGACATTGGGTTGAATTGAGCTTTCAATATTTATTGAATGAAGAGGTAAATATTAACAGAGATTAAGAAAGATTAAAGAGAGTTGAACAGGTCAATATTTACCGTGAAGGAAAATAAAGCTTGATATTTATTAAAGGGCTAAATCATCAACATAGTGGGGGAAAGGGAGGAGATGCACTGTCCTGCTGGTAAAGTCAGGAGGCACCGGGACGTCGTAAGGTATAATGCTTCTTGCACACAGGGCAAGATCAGGGGAGATAGCTGATAAGTAGTGGCTTATGAGCCAGTCTTAAGATAGTGTACGTGCTTCTTACTCTCTCCCTGTACCACCTCAATTGCCTGCTACCAGTGTTTTCCAGTGTACAATGGAATTCAGATATTCATCCTCCAAGGCCTATTCCGTGTCTGTAGCTTCCTGCATGGATGTGCTGAGGGAATAATGGAGAAAGGCTCTTAAAAGGTCCTGATCAGGATCAGAACCCATCAGTCCAGATGCAGTACAGAATGGAAGATGGTCCCTGGCACAAAGAGCTATATTTTCCATGCATCTACATGTAGCGCCCCCTCTCCACCCGATTACCTTCTTTAATGCCAATCTGCTTACAGGTTTTGATGGACAGGTCTGGGTTCTTCTGGATCCCGCCACCCACTCAGCAGGGTGTATCTTCTTTATTTTTAACTCTGAATTTATTTGGCGGTGCCTCCACCGCCCTCGCTCCTTCCTGGCAGGGTAACCAGGGCAGCTTGGGAGGAAAATTCTAACCACAGGGTAATCCCCACTTACTTGCCAGATAGTTGGAGACTTCCAAAAAATAACACAAACACGTACAATATATTCAACACAATAATTATATTAAACAGGAGACAAATATAACAGGGTAAAACACTATTTTTAGGGTCACCAGTGCCCACACTGATAATACCCGTGACTTTCCCCAGTCACATGACTTGACGTAGCAAATGTAAGATCAGTGTCCTGTTGGTATGCATACTTTGTTGGGGCCCTTGATGACCTATGACCACAAAATTCTCTGCAGTGGTTTAGCAGTGTGGCTGACTGGGTTCAGTACAGCCCAAAGGTCTCACAAGTGGGAGAAGGTGGTAAATCCCTCCACAGGTTTAATATGCAGCAGGTTATAAAAACCCCAAGCCCTCACTCCCTGGCTTGAGGACACAGTTCAGGGAGTAGGGGGTCCCCAAAACAAATTCCCTGACTGACTAACTAAAAGATGGTGCACTCACAAACTCCATGAATGATCCTCAGGTTCAGAGCTGACTCTGAACTCCTCAGTCACTGCAGAGGGGCTGATCTCTGCTGGCAGGGATCTCTTCAGGCAGGAATCAGGCTGCTTCAGAACCAGCCAGAGCAGAGCTAACCATGTGGTGACTGGTCTCACCTAGGGAGCTGGAGGGCTAACTCAGCCTGGCTGGGGAAGTTTCCCAGTAAAACTCTACAAACTGGGAATCATCAGTAGAGAAGGAAAAGCCCAGCTGAAGGATCTTGCTTTCAGGTCCCTAGAGGCCAGTTCTCAGGGGAAACCCTGCATGCAGTCCTGGGACTCATCAGCTCCCCACACAGCCAGTCCTGCCCTGGCCCTGGCTGGCTCCAGACTGACTCAAAAATGGCTTCTCCCCTTTCCTGAGCTCCCTGGGAAGGGCATCTCACTCCCTATTGGTTGCTGGGCAGACTCTGAGTTTGCCTTGGCTCCCCCTCCCTACCAGGGACAGTGTGCCTCTCCCAAGCTGCCAGGAGACAGAGCCCCAGGAATGTAGGTAATCTCCTTGGGGGTTACATACATTTTATACACAAATGCCGGACTTGTGTAAACAAATTTGTTATTTATGCATGCACCTGGCAAATTTGGAGCTGACCAGGTGATAGTACCAGTACAATGTTTTTTTCTCACATCAGATATCTATGTATGTTGCTTAGGCATGCAACATGGTATGCATGAAACAGTACATACCTCCTGGTAAAAATTATTTGTACATCCAAAGGACCAGGTCAGGCTTCATTGTGGTGGGCACTATCAAGACATACAGAAAGACATGGTGGAAATTTCAATCAATAAAAATGTGAGTACTTGGTGGTCATTGTGCTGACTGTATCTAACAAAAACAACAACTTATAGCACAATGACAACGATTGCCCTTTATTGAATAGGTATTTGGGTATGTTCGTATACTGTACATAGAGCTATGCAAAAATGAATGTTTTGGTTTGCTAGCTGAAGTGAAAAACTGGGGGAGGGAGTGGGGAAATCATTTCATATCAACCTGAAATGCCAAAATGAATTTTAGGGAGACAAGGTGGGTGAGGTAATATCTTTTATTGGACCAACTTGTGTTGGTGAGAGAGACAAGCTTTCGACAAGTTGGTCCAATAAAAGATATTTCCTCACCCACCGTGTCTCTCTAATATCCTGGGACCAACACAGCCAATACCACGGCATACAAAACGGAATGTTGTTTGCTTACTTATTTGTTTTCTCAGAGAGACGGAGAACTGAAAAAAAATTTATTTCAGGTCAAACAAAAACTTTTAATTTTATTTCTATTTGGGGCATTTTTAACTTCTTTTGTTAAAAGCAAAGGAAATTTTTGGAACCATAATTTACAGAAGACATCGTGCCACCCTATAGCCCTGAGGCCAGAGCACTCATCTAGGATGTAAGAGACCCAGATTCAGTCTCCACTCTGCCTGATTTGGGGAAGTGATTTGAAGGTGGGTCTCCCACCGTGCAGGCATATGCGCAAGCCACTCACAGGCTCTCCTGTTAAAGATGTTCCACTTCGTATAAATAATAAAATGTTCATTGGAGCAGGGAGTGGAATACTTGTGTGCTCTAACTACCAGGCTAGAGAGTCATTATCTCTCTGGCCCACCTCCTTCTCCTGTTTCATAAATGGTGCCATAACCCCTTGTGAAGCTAGCCCCAAAAAATAATTTTCACTGATACTATTTGGTGAATTTGTGTCAAATGTGCAAATAGTTTCAGTGGACACAAAACTACATTTTTCAGCCAATAAATTATTCATTCCAAAAATATTGCCCATGTCTAACTATATATCTTCTTGAGGGCTGAGTTCATTGTCTTTTCCTATAATCCCTCAGGGGAGATCAACAGAGATGGTGGACACACTGCCCTGTGTGGAAGTGATTAGCAAAATGTCAAGAAAGTTACCAATGTTATGTAATTCCTATATTTGAAAAATAGGAAATATCGCTCCAAATATTTCCAAAGGGTGGATGAATTCTTTGCTGATCCAACATAATATTTTACACTAAGATAAATGAGACTTCATCTTTATATCAACTAGAGATGAGCAAGAGTGAGGGAAATTTTGGAGAGGTGGAGGGGGGCAGGCACAACACCTCACTCAGTACCTTCATAACTTTCTTTTACTCCTATTGCCAGTATGGCGGGTTCAAAGAAGCAGCTTCCAGCAGCATCCACAGGGAGCAGCATAGAGGCAAAGACTAATGGGCACTTTATGCCTGTGGGTATATGTGCCGACTCCGGGGGTGCTCCGGGGCTGGAGCACCCAAGGAAAGAAATAGTGGGTGCTCCACACCCACCAGCCACCTGCTGATCAGCTGTTCAGTGGGCCCCACCAATCAGCTTTTCTCTCTCCCCTCACCAGTGTTTCCCACTCGCCACCGATCAGCTGCTTGGCAGCGGGCGGGCAGGAGGTGCTGTGGGGGAGGGGAAGGACCGGGGGCAGGAAGAGGTAGAGCGAGGGCAAGGCACACTTGGGAAAGGGGGTGGAGTGGGGGTGGAGCCTCGAGGGAGGAGTGGAGCATCCCGGGGAAAGCTGAAAGTTGGTGCCCGTGTGACACTCCCAGGAACTTGATCAGTATCTTAGGGTGACCAATTGTAGGCCCTGAGGAGTCCGTAGTGGGATGGCACCTGATAGGCTCCGTCTTAGGGATCATATGACCAGGGAGAGAGAGACAGAAGGGAAGGAAGCTGGTTGTTGCTCTCCACAAATACAACAAGCAACCATTCTGACTCTTCCAACCAGAGGTCATGAGGCCAAACCAGAGCCCCTACCCACCCTTCCTGACCCTCAGTCCACAATGGAAAGTTCAAGGCTCCAAAAGCTGCAGCTCCCTGGGAACTGCAACTCTGAAGTCCACAAACTGGCTGAGCTACAGTTTTGAAAACTCAAAACCAGAGATGGTTAGGATCAGAGTGCAGTATGGGAGGGTTACAATAAATGGTTTTGCTTTGGGCCCATCTTTCATACAAGCCACACCCATGTAGATAGGATTCTGGGATGAGTTGGTGGGATACACAAGCAATAAATTAAAGGTTTCCTATTTTGAAAGAATGCAGAAATAACCACCACAATAAATAAAGATTTTGATTGGCTGGTTACATTTTCCTTATTAGTATCTCAATTATGTGCTAGACATATCTAGCACAAAATCATACAAAATCTGGGACTACAGACCAGACCAGCCAATGCCACCCTAACCACCTCCTCACCACAGATATGCAATTACACCCAGAAATACAGTTTTCAAAAGCCTATTGCTCCAGGAATAGTGCTTGAGCACAAACACGAAAAAACCACCCACACATCTGTACAGCACTCTAATCTCGTTCCTGACATTCCTTTTTCCTCCACCCCCAAGATACAAGTCTTTAGTGGATGACATCTGAAAACAAGCATTTAAACTTTCAGGTGTCAAAATAAATGCTTTAGCTACAGATGGACAGGTGTCCTGGTTCAGAACTACAGTAGCTGAGTTTTCACAAGTGATACCTGTGATATCTTCAGCACTTGTACTAGACACAGGGTGAGGTTATGGAAGCAGGGTCTGAATGAGTTCTCCCCTGACAGCTAGCTGGGAGGGGGAGAGACTTCAGGAGCAAACTGTATTTAACTGAACACACCTACTCTGCCAAGTTATCCAGCAGATAGAGCAGTGTTGCTCAAAGTGATCAACTTTGGCTGGTGCTGGGTTACAAATCACTTTAGTACAGAATGCAGGTGGAGTGAAATGCTGTTACCAATATTGTTGTCTTCGCTGTATGACTAAAGAGGAGCAGAACTGTGCTTAACCTGTCCCAAACGAGGGGGTCACCCTCAGCTGAAAGGACCTCGTTAAGCCAGGGACTCAAATGCCAGAGCCCTGTGAAAGTGAGAGGGGTGGGGACAGGGGCCCCAGTCAGGAAGTGTGGAGTCTCCCTAAGGTTCCCAGTCTCATTTAACCCATTGATCCCCACTGTTCAAAGATAGAGCTAAATACATAGGCACTAACTTCCCCTCTGCCCGGTAGGTGCTCGACCTCCCCCACCCCTAACCCCGCCCCAGCCCAGCCTCTTCCCACCCCTGCACTGCCCTCACTTCACCCCCATTCCATCCCTTCCCCAAAGTCCCCACTCCAGCCCCGTCCCCTTCCCGCCCCCATTCCACCCCCTTCACCCAAGTCCCCGTCCCTG
Organism: Terrapene triunguis; assembly: GCF_002925995.2. Taxonomy (NCBI): domain Eukaryota; kingdom Metazoa; phylum Chordata; order Testudines; family Emydidae; genus Terrapene; species Terrapene triunguis. The sequence goes on along the minus strand of NW_020698066.1, from coordinate 1,177,395 downwards.
CCCTGCCTCTTCTCCACCTCCTCCCCAGAGCGCGCCGCATCCACGCTCCTCCCCCTCCCTCCCAGAAAGTCCTAAGTGCCGCCAAACAGCTGTTAGGCGACAGGGGTGCAGGAAGTGCTGGGAGGGAGGGGGAGGAGCGGGGACACGGCACACTTGGGGAGGGGAGCAGGAGGCACGGTGGGGAGCTTGGCTGCCAGTGGGTGCAGAGCATCCACTAATTTTTCCCCATGGGTGCTCCAGCCCCAGAGCACCCACTGAGTTGGCGCCTATGGCTAAATGAGCTCCATTAGGTGCCTTTGTTATTTTAAGTGCTTAAATGAGAGCTGAAATCACTTGTGGTGGGACGGGGTTTCTGCCCAGCCTGCTAAAAACTGAAAATCACTAAGAGCTGACAATCACTAAGAGACTGACCTGCAGAGGTCACAGCAGAGAGGCAGGTGGCAGCAGAAGGTAACTGAGTTGCTCCCAGTGCATTTCCTCTTCCTCTGTGCACTCGGTCTGGGTTCTGCATATTGAAAAGGCATCTAACGGTTAACCATCAACAATCAACTGTGTACCACCTGCTCATTTATTTGCCTCACATCTCCTGGTCATTCTCCAAAAATCGAGAGAGATGCATCCATAACCAAACTGGACAGAAAGTTGGGTATCATATAGCTACAAAATATAATATCAGAATTAATATATTCAGCAGGGCAGATTTATGATTCCTAGGACATGTGATAATACCCTCCGCATACAACTGCCTGTTCCTTGGAATCCTTGCCTGAATCTTTAAGTGAAACATGGGTGAGGATAAGAAGTGGCGGCACTGCAGTTGGCATTAGAACTTGAACTTCACATAAGAACTGAGATCTCTCAGCTGAGTATATAGTGTTCTAAAATAGAATACAGCCTTATTTGATAACTGAGTTTAATTCAGTTAAGTAATTATTTCATCTGTGGTCTAAGGTTTTAATTCTGCTTGATTTAGAGCCTTATAAAACAAAGTCATTACTGATGCCTTGTGGGTGAACTCTTACATTCACTTCGTGAATGGCAGCTATAAATCCATCAGTATCTAATTGTTACAGTCTACGTGCCAGCACCTTTCCTGCCCTGCCGTCTTCTCCTGTCAGGTTTCCTTTTTTGTTCTAAGTCAAAGATTTACTTTTTCCAATAATTAAATTAAATTAGATAAATTAGAGCTTAAGTGAAACTAATTTGCATGATATCCTAATTCATTTGTGTAAGGCTTCTAAAAATCTCCAAGCGATATCTCTAGGCAGTGAGGTAGCTAATTATCTACCTCTCCAAGCAGCCTTCAAAATATCACAGATCACATGTTTAGAAGAGAAAACAATTTTATTCTATTGCAAAAAAAGGCTATTACATTCCTAATGTATCACGAAAATTCCATGTTTCCAGAGAGTGGGATTAAATCATTCATCATCTATGCAATACATTAGATCATATAATAATAGTCAGATATGATCACTATGCCCCGAATATCACCATTTAGGAAATCCAATTCTGTACTTTTGGGATATGCAAATCCAATTGTTTTTTTTAACTTTAGGGTTCTGACAGTGAACTGTAATCTTTATTATCTGGGTCACCTTTGGTATCACCCCCTTCAGGACAACCCACAGAGTCATAGAGCCTAAGGCCAGACAGTTCCATCAGATCATCTAGTCTTGACCTCCCCTATATCACAGGCCACCAGGCACAGAATAGGAGGGACCAAGGTGCACCAGTGCAATGGCAGGGAAATGATTAAGTGAGATAAACCCAGATAATCCTGGCAACTGACCTGCACCCACATGCTGCAGAGGAAGGTGAAAAAAAACTCAATGTCCCTGCCAATCTGGCCTGGGGGAAAATTCCTTCTGGACCCCATGTATGAAGAGCATGGGAACAAGAACCAGAAAGCCAAGTGCCTGAGAGAGAGAGAGAGAGAGAGAGAGAGAGAGCTCAGTGCAACCTCTGAGCCTGGCTGGGGCCATCCCTGATGCTTCAGAAGAAGGAGATTTAAAAAAGAAAAGACTACTCTGGAGGGGGAATCCCTTCGTGACCCCTGCAAGTGCCTGGCTGGAACACTGAAGCATGAGCCTTTAGGAACATAAGACATAAACCAGAAGTGAGCCCCTACCATTCCAATCAGCCCTGTCACACAATCACACTCAGAAATTGGTCCAACTCTCCTAATACTAAGTAAGTTGTTTGCCCTCACAACTCCTATTGGGAGGCTGTTCCAGAACCTCACCCCTCTGATGGTTAAAAACCTTCTTCTAATTTCCAGCCTGAATTTGTTTATGGCCAGTTTACAACCATTTTTTCTTGTGCCAACATTGTCCTTTAGTTTAAATAGCTTTTCAGCCTCCCTGATGTATTTATAGAGAGGCCCTCTCAGCCTTCTTTTTGTCAGACTAAACAAACCAAGTTCTTCCAGTGTCCTCCCATAAGATAGACCCTCTATTTCCCTGAGCATCCTAGTAACTCTTCTTTGCACCTGTTCCAGTCTGAATTCATCTTTCTTGAAGATGGGTTGACCAGAATTGTACACAGTATTCCAAATGAGGCCTTACCAATTCTTTGTATAATGGCATTAATACTTCTCTATCCCTACTTGAAATGCGTTGCCTAATATAGCCTAGGATTGCATTTGCCTTTTTCACAGCCATATCACATTGGTAGCTCATAGTCATCCTGTGATTGACCACACACCCAGGTCTATCATCTCCTCTGTCACTTCCAACTGATGAGACCCCAGTTCTAGCAGACATTCTTATTATTAGACCCCCCTAAGTGCATAACCTTGCACTTTGTACTGTTGAATTCATCCCATTATTGTCATTCCTGTCTTCAAAATAATTTAGATCTTCCCATATAATATTCCACTCTTCCTCTATATTGACGATGCCTCTCAACTTTGTGTCATCAGCAAATTTCATTAGCACACTTATGAACACATCAGATCAATTTGTGGACTGGGCCTCCCAAAACAGCCTGGGATATTCCATTCTTCTAAATGGAACCACAACTACTCACCTGATATACGTTGAGTCAGCTCAGTACATGGCAACTCATATCCAGCATCATGTCAAGTCTTGCACAACTTTCCACACAGTCAGCACAGACAGTCACTGATCCATACTGATCTTCAGCTACCAACTGTCACAAGCACAAAGAAGAAACAGTGAAACCTGCGCAAAGCCACCTGGGATTAAATACAGTGAGGCACTGGAATATTCTAACAATACCATTCCACCACATCCTGATAGAACAGACTCACAGGCATTTCTGTAGAGCCATCTACAAAGCAGCCACCAGAGCCATTCGACACGGATATCACCCTGTGTACATCCCTGCCCTGAAGAGTAGTGCACCTCTCTATTCGAGCAGTACGAGTCAACCGGTGACCCAGACTTGGCCCATCACTTAATCGAAGCTTTGAGCTGTGCTTGCTGAGCCAAATGGGAGGAAAAGACCAAGAACCTGAACTTTACTCGTTTCAGCTGGAAATGCTGGAGTTTACTTTGTTGCCTTGGAGTAGCCCAGCAATCACAGACACCAAGCCGATCATCTATGAATGCTAACTAAGTAGTCACCCACCTGCTTTGAATGGGAAAGACACCTCTGGAAAAAGAAGAGAAGAGTCAAGTCCAGAGTGAGTGGTGGGTCTTCCACAGGCAGCACAAATCCAGAGCTTGCCCTGAACCTCTCACAGTTCCAGAGATGGACAGTGTGATATATAACATCATGTCTGGCACTGTTGCTGGCTATGACAACATTTTTCCAGAGTTCCTGAAATATCTTAGCCCATGTGCCTGCTCTTGGCTGACTCGATTCTTCACAAGGGTCATGTCAAAAGTCACTGGCCTCCCAAAACCTGGTAAAGACCCGCCCAATATCATTGCTTTCTGTATGTCTCAAGGTTCTAGAGCACCTAATTTTACAGCAAATAACACCAGAGGTGGAGAACATATTGAATGTCAAGCAAGCATACTTTCGACAAGGTCGAAGCACATGTGACCAAGTACTTGCACTAACCACATTAATTGAAAGCAGTTTTCAAAGAAACCTGAAAACAGGTGTAATTTTCCTTGAACTCACTGCAGTGTATGATATGGTGTGGCACATGGGTCTACTTGTTAGAATATCAAGAGTACACTCACTATGGGCTACTGATGCCATCGAATTGCTACTCCAAGATAGACGGTTCAGGGTGCATATGAGTGAGAAAACAAGTGCTTGGAAAAAACAGATGAACTGGTTACCCAGGGGTCTGTTCTAGCCCCAACCTTGTTCATTCTATACATCAATGACCTGCCACCAACCCAGTGACAGAAGTTTATCTATGCAGATGACTTCTGTTGTGGGCTACAGGCTCAGACTTTCTTTGGGCTGGAGAAGACCCTGAGTGACGATGAAGCAAAGCTGGCTGACTACTGCAAGACATGGTGCCTTCAGCCTAGCACCAGCAAAACAGTCTTTAGCACATTCCAACTCCAGCATGCTAATGCTTAAGAGGGAACTAAACATCATAACAAATGGCCAGAGGCCGAAGCATACCCAGTTTACTTAGGCGTGACCCTCGACCAACCACTGACATATAAGAGTCACCTGAGCAAGACAGCCTCGAAGGTCAAGACACGCAACAACCTTCTCAGCAAACTAGCAGGTTCTTTATGGGGAGTGGATGCTCCAGTCCTAAGGACCTCAGCCCTCACCACCTTATACTGAATAGCAGAGCACTGTGCACAAGTATGGAGTCGGTCAGCACATACCAAACGTTTTTATGTGCAACTCAACTCAACAATGTGCATCATCACAGGAACTCTCCAACCGACTCATCTTCCATGGCTTTCAGTTCTGAGCCACATTGCTCCCCCTTACATCAGGTGGGAGATTGCAGCTGGCAAGCTGCTTGAGAAGATACATGCCAACCCAAGCTTGCCCTTGTTCAATGACTTTTTTAGCTCATCAGCTACATGTCTTTCATGATGATATCCACTGTGGTCAAGGCTGCCACACCAGGATGTGACAGCTGAGTCCCTGTGGCGGGAAGACTGGTGCTTCACGTCAACCACCAATCAGTTCCTTGTCACAGACTCTACTGGTCACCTACCCAGCTTCAACCTGCCATGTCGTCAGGCCCTTCCTAACTGATTCTGAACTGGGCAAGGCCTCTGTGCAGCCATTGGGGTCTTTGCAACAGTCCATCTGCAGCTGCAGTGCAGGTTGAACAATGATACACATTGTCGAGGAGTGCCAGCTAACCAAATTCAGTGGTGGGCTCCGAGAGCTCCACTTGGCCACTAAGAACGCTATTGCTTGGCTCAGTTAATGCGCAGACACTAATTAATTTGGCACACAATTTGGTCCCAAGACCGATCCTTGAGGAACTCTATTGATAACCTCTCTCCAGCCTGATAATTCATCTTTCAGCACAACCCATTGCCTTCTCCCCATGAGCCAATTTCTTATCCAACTTAAAATGCTTGTACTGAACCCCATCTTCCCTAATTTAACTAATAATTTCCCATGTGGTACACTGTCAAATGCTTTAATGAAGTCCAAATATATTAGATCTACTGCACTTCCCTTATCTGAAAAAAAAATCAGTTATTTTCTCAAAGAGGGAAATCAGGTTGGTCGGGCATGATCTTCCTTTGGTAAACCCATGTTGCATGACATCCCCTTTACCATTTTCCTCTATGAATTTAATTATTCTTTCCTTCACAATTTGTTCTAAAACCTTACATGCTACTGAGGTCAGACTAATATCTGTAATTGCCCTGATCACTTTTTTCCCTTCTTAAATATAGGTACGTTAGCTATTCACACTGCATAACAGCCCAACCTCATCCTTCCTTATTCCCTTTTTATTTATATAACTAAAAATCCTCTTATTATTTATTTTCATTTCCTTGGGAAATGCTAGTTCAATTTTACTTTTAGCAATTCTTACTTTTTTCTTACATTTTCTAACCTCCAGATGTAGCTTTCTTTGCTTTTTCCATTCCCCATCATCTCTCTGCTTACTCCTAATAACCTTTTTGTGGTCATTATTCATCCAGCTGAATCTGGAGCCTTTCCATACAATTCCCCCCCCCCCGCCCGCCCCCGGCCCCCCGCTTGGGATGCAAATTTCAGATAGTTTTTGTAGAGTTGATAGGAAGAAATTCCAAGCCTTCTCCAAATTTAAGTCATTAAGCTAATTCAGTCCAGTTGACTTTGTTAACTACTGTCCTTTATTTCCCCAAGTCTGCCCTTTTGAAATAAAAAAACATAGTTGGTGTCCTGGTTTTGATTATCTTTTCATTTAATTTAATCTGAATCAATTCATGATCACTTGATCCAAGGTTATTGCATATGACCAACTCTCTGTGATATCATCCCTACTTACCAAAACCAAGTCTAAATTTGCATCACCTCTTATTGGTTCAATGACAATTTGATGAAGAAAACTCTCATCTATCATACCCAGGAATAACTGGACTCTACCCGTGCTAGCAGCATTTATTCTCCAATCTATACCTGGGAAGTTAAAGTCTCCCATTATGACACAATTTCTCAAAGAACTTATTTTTCTAATAATATTAAAAAAGATCCCTGTCCATATCCAAGTCTGACCAGCTGGGGCCCCCAGGGATCTGTACTGGGACATTGGGACATGCTGGCTGCTGCTTCCCGCAGCTCCCATTGGCCGGGAACAGTGAACCACGGCCACTCGGAGCTGCGGGGGGCCGTGCCTGCGGACGGTCAATGTAAACAAAATGTCACTCCCAGTTATGTCTGTGTGCACTTGCAGCCTGACAGTCACACCCAGGCTTTTACTAGCCTGGATTATACTGCAGGGTGACTCCAGCACACTCCCAGTCCCAGATTTTCCCAGAAATGTACATCTTGTACTGCCCAGCCCTCTCCTGGACAATACAAATTTAAATAAGTTCATTATTTCATTAGTGGAAATAATATGCAGGGATTTTGTTGCCTCAAATGGTGTTTTCCAGACACTTCAATTCAAACACACTGGATTAGATCAAATAAAAAAAAAACCCACAAGTTAATTAACAGCAAAGAGATAGGTTTTAAGTGAGTACAAATAATGAGGCATAAAAGTCAGAATTGTTACAAGAATTTATTTAAAGGTTACTTCCTTTGTTCCTTCTGGTGTAGTGAATCAATGAACAGAGAGATAGTTAGGAGGAGACGTGCCTTGGGGTGTTTGTCCATCATTTTTATATTTTTAAGAACAAGTTGGACAAACACCTGTCAGGGATGACCTAGGTGTACTTGGGCCTTCCTCAGCACAGGAGGCTGGACTTGATAACTTCTCGAGGTGTCTTCCAGCCCTGCATTTCTATGATTCTATGGTTCTATATAAATACCTTAGCTAGATATGGCTAGATTGTCAGAGCTCAGTTTAACCGTTGTGCTCTCAAATCATTACAGCATGGCTTTTGTAAAGAGAACTCAGGCCTCACCAATCTATTAGAATTACATGAGGGAGTCAACAAGCATGTGGGTAAGGATGATCCAGTCAACATTGTGTGCTAAAATAAAGGGACCTGCTCCTTAGACCATTAAAGTCAATAGAAAAGCTCTCATTGACTTCAAGGGCTTTGGATCACGCACTGAATTTTATATATATATATATATATTCAGATTTCTATGATCTGGAAAACAGGTTATAAAGCTCTAAGATCAGACTTTCTAATGAGATTTCTAATATTTCCTAGATTCAACTGGTCTGGAAAAAGAATAAAAGTATTATAACTTACACTAAATATTCATAGATTCTATTTTGTATCTTAAGATACTGTTTTAATAAACTTTAAAACAATATATTTCTCAGCCCAAGTGCTGATCTACTAAAAACATCTCTAATATGAAATCTCAAATACCCTGATTAAACAATAAATTGGGTGATAAATAATCAGTAAAACAATAAAACCTTAGCAAAAATCTAAGACAAAGGATCAGATTGGTGGGGAGGGAGTATGACTGTACCATTACGCATCTGTGTCTTGACACAGGCATAATGAAAACAATATGCTAAATTACAAGTTTGAGTGACAGATGAAAATTAGAATATGAAAGTGATCGCAAATCATATACCTTACATCAGGGGATAGGGAAACATTCATAATATCACATTTAGGTACTAAACTGCCAAATGGAAAACTTATTTAGAAACAGTTCAATAAAGATGGTAATTAAAGACAATCATGTTTGCAAGTATATTCTGAACTGTTGTAACAAAAAATATATATAATGTACTTGCACTGATTTTTTTTTGCAATGCAGATGTCAGATTCATGCCACACTGAATTTATTCACTACCCTTTTTAAAAACAGATTTATACATTTTCCATGAAGACAATTTATTTAAACACCACCCAAAGATGCAAAGTTTGCTTTGCAACTGCAAAGCTTCTTGAAAAAGTGTGAAATAATGTATTAACATATGTATGAGGGAGAAAAATAACTCCAAATTTCCAATGAAACACCAGGATAAATATCACAATAGCTAAGTTCCCACAAAAGGTTGCTAAATCCCCAGAATGTGATCATTACAGCATCACTGGGGCTCCTGTCAAGATAGAACCCACTCCAATACCACTCAGCCCTATGCTGAGGAAAGGAAACCATCTCTTCAACAAAAACTTTGGCCTGAAGAGGACCAAAAAGGCAAAGGAGAAATAGAGAGCAAGAGCAAGGAAGGAAGAAGCTAGAAAAATGGGCCTTTTCTCTGTAAAGGCACTCAGTGCAGATCTACACTACAGCCTAAGTCAATATAACTTACATCACTCAGGGGAGTAAAAAAGCCCCCCTGCCCCCAAGCTATGCAATTTTCACACTGTCCACACTCTCCCGATGACATAGCTGCTGCTTCTCGCCAAAGTGTTGTAATTATGCTGCCAGGAGAGCCCTCTCCCATTGGCATAGGGCATCTTCACCAGATGCGCTACAGCAACACAGCTGCATCAGTGCAGCTGCACCAATGTAGCACTGTAGTGTAGACTTGCCCTCAGAGTCAGAGAAAGTGAGATACCACTTGTAGTGATATGATTCCTTGCAGAATGTTATTCAGTCAAAAGATGACTATTTGCTATAAAGAGTTCTAGACAGGGAATAAAGTCCCTGGTAAATGAGAGAGAGAGCTGGAACTTGAGCTGTGTAGAAAACTGTTTGCAAGTTGATTCTTTTAATGAATGCCTCCTGTTTAATGGACTGTGATTGCATTCATCATGAGACATCACTTAATTTCCCTCTGAACAGCAAACCTAGATGCTGGCTGATAGGTAACAGATTACCTGGCTTTCCTCACAAGAGAGACTTGCTATCCAGGTTAAGTCTGGGGAGGAGAATGGTGGGAGTAATGACTATCTTGTGACCTTTCTAATCTATCCATGAGCCTTAGCTAAGCTTTCCCATACTCAGAAAAGATTGGAGTTCATTTTAGTTAAAGGAATGGGCAAGGACTTGTTATGAGGTTGTTCATTCTATTTTTTACAGTTCTGTCTCTTGTCTAGATTGTTGTTTTTTATTTTAAGATGACTATTCCCCCCCCTTCTTACACCAAACATAAACTCCCCTCCCGTTTAAGCACTCTTGCTTGCCATGTTGACATGTTCTCTTTTTACTCATGATTGTATATGTGCCTTGACTCTGTCTACATGTTCTCAGATTGGCTACTACTTAAGGGTCTCTTTTTTTTTTAAGTCCTATTAAAAAGTTGTAAAAATGCATTTTAAAACCTTTCACTGACATAATGCAGCAGCAGTGACATTATAACAACTTTATATAAAATAGCTTCATTAAAAATGTAACAATCCTTTTAAGCTAATTGAATCTGGGTCACAGATCTTCGGAAGCCAATAGGATGTCAATACATGTGTAAGAGACTTCCACTGATATCATCTTGGGTCACTAGCAGAGTGTCAATGGAACAACTATCTCATTTTGATGTGTCATGTTTGCCCTCTCAACAATGTATCTTTCCTATGAATGAAGTAGCAACTGTGCACTTACTTCAGGCATCTTTTCCTCTTTGAGAGAGGTCCTTTGTTTTAGGTTTAAACTTACCACTGCCCCAGACAAACTAGTGTTCACATTTTCCTAATCGAGAGCCCTGTTTTCAAACCCCCGGGGCAGAATTTACAAAATTTACAATTCCTGAATGTCCAAAATGAACTAATTTTCTACTATTTTATATTGATTTACATGTCACCCTTAATTCTGTATTTACATTTTGTTAATAATTTGGGCCCTGCTCCCATTCTCACTGGCCGATGGCAAAACTCCCATGGCCTTCACTGGAAGCAGGATCAGGCCATTGCATCTTAAAGAGTTACAAGATTAAAAAAAACCCTACCAACTTCTCATTTCACCCGAAACATCTGGGATTGTCAAAAGTGCTCAGTGTTGGTTTAACTTTGTTCCCACTGAAGTCAGTGGGAGTTTTACTATTGACTTCAATGGCAATAGAGATGGACTCCTACTGAGCACTTTGGAAAATACCACGCTCAAGCTATAACCTACTAAGCAACTCAATTCCCACTGACACCAACAGGAGTTAAAGATACTCAGCATCTCACAGGATGACTGGTATAAAAATCCCCTATTTATCATTCCTGTAACCTCAGTCTACTTGTCTATGTGCTTAGATTGTGAGCGCCTTAGACAAGGGGCAGTCCTTTCTTAAATGTCTGGGAAACTCTTAGCACATGGTGGGTGCTATCATAAAAGATGATGATGATGATGATAATAATAGGCTCTTATTGATTAGAAACTCAAAAAGATGCTGGCATGGTGGCTTCCAAAGCTGCTTTCTTATTTTTATTAATATTGTCTTCACAGAGCACTCGACATGTGTTTTAGCTCCGCAGAAGATTAGAAGACCTCTGGTTGTTATTTTGCAGCAGACAGGACTGCTAAGCTTTTTTTTTCTTTCCTTTTTGGAAGAAAGATATTTTTGGACATATCATCCTCAGTGTGGATCAATGCCATTAGTTAAAGCTAAGAGACATCTCTCAGGCACTGTGGAAGAATCAGCTGGGTTTTAAATCAATAAGTTACCTCTGACATTTATAAACACCCTTTAGAATCAAAACATTATTTTAAAACATTTAATATCATTTTGTGAGGATGGCTCATCCTTTAAAATCTCTCTTTGCCCCTCTTGAGAACTCATTCAATGTAATAGACTGCAGTTTCAGCTAGATCATTCAAGAGGGAAAAAAAAACTTTAAAAAATGATTGACTTAACCTCACTGTAAATATTCTATTGTTATTGGTTCTATTGACCTTTTTGCCCCTTCTCTCTTTCCCATAATGACACATAAAAGGCTCCTTTTTCAATGCAGAAATTGCTTTGCTAATGACAGCAACCGCTCAAGGATAAAAATAGACCTAGAGAAAGAAGAGAGGAGGTTCCCAGATTTTAAGGCCAGAAGGGACCATTGTGATCCCTTGCATAACACAGGCCAATAAACCTCACCCAGTAATTCCTGCATCAAGGTGTAGGTATTGCTTTCAGCACAGTGAGTGTGGACAGCTCAGGAGCAGAAAAGTAGAACCTATCAGCAAAGGCTATCTGCACACACAGAAAGCCGTGGAGACCCATCAGCCCCATCTTACAGAGAGGTGGCATTTAGTGGGAATAGAGTGACACAACTATTGAGCTATATACCAATTAGAAAGATCAGCCATAGAACTGAGAAAAACTTCTTGTAAAACTTGGCACTAGCTTATTGCTTTAAAAGTAATAGAGGCCTATTGTCTTTCCCCAACTTAGAACAATGCTTCAACCTTTTGGAGACTGCAGATATATACTGCACAGGAATCCTCCTAAATGTTTATCTGTCTTCGACTCTGGCCAGAGAGGAAGGATGGTCCAGTGGTTAGGATACTAGCCTGGGATTTTGGAGAGTATCCAGTACTATTAAGGGTTGGTATCTCTGCACACTGCAATCAAAGGTGTGATTTGTAGCTCAGATGGGCATTCCCACACTAGCTTTAATCTAGCTAGCACGCTAAAAATAAAAACGAATCCGCAGCAGCACAAGGTTCAGCATGGCCTGTACAAGGCCACTGATCCCCCTGAGGATGTACGTGCATTGCTAGCCCACAATGAAGCCTGTACCACCATATCTTCACCACTATTTTAGCCGTGCTAGCTAGATTAAATCTAACACAGGTGTACCTACAAGGCTGCAAACGTACCTCCAATTGCAGTGTAGACATACTTTAAGTAGAAGTCTAAAAAGTCTACCATGGACTGCAAGGGAGATGCCATCAATAATTAACCCTTGGATATATTAGTGTTACAATAAAGTAGAATTTGAAAGGTATAAGACATAGTCTATACAGCTCCCCCACACTATCCACACTTTTTAGACAGCTAGGGCCCTACGTTTTCTGGATTGCCAATGTCCATTTGATGCCTTCATGGACAGCACTGTATGCTGTTGCCATGCAAAAGACTAGGGTTTGAGATTCTCACTGCTCTGGGAGCACCACAGTAGTGATGCCTTCTGTCTGTGCTGGAGGGTGAGCCAGTGCCCTACAAAGAACTTCTTTGCTTTACACCAGGAAGCACAGACTCACTGACACTATTAAGCAAGCGCTCCTAACATGTGGAATGAAAATGTGTTTGCTTTTTGCTGAGAATCCCAAACCAATCTCTTATTTACTTTGATAATAAATCTGGCCATCATCTGCTCGAGAAGATCCAAGATGAAAAATGTATCTGATGATGTGAACTCTGTAATAGATCCAGCTGTATGAATGTGTAAACTTGCCTTTCTGAAACACAGGGTGACAAAGCAAAGTGACTCACTTCTCTGGCAAGAAGGAATCGGATGTGAAATTTCCTTGCTCCATCTGTGGTGTAATAAGGCAAGTAAAATATTTCCATTGCTTCTGATATTAGAATGCTAAGTGGATGTTCTAGGATGGCTACGAAGGCCCGTAATTTGTTGATAGGGATGCTTAGGGGAGACCCAAGAACCCCCTCATTATACAAAAGCCAAATAGTTCAAGGACTGTTTCTGTCAAATCTTTGTATATCTTATAGCGTAATAGTTTCATCCTTCCCATTTTGGGTTCTTTTCTATGGAGGTTTATAATATTACAACTGTTTACTGATTGCACTCTAAAATCAAGCAAATGAGCACTTCTTTTCTTCCTCCTCCATCTACATAGAGGATGGAATAGATTCATAAATTGCAAGGCCAGAAGAGACCATTTTGATCATCTAATCTGACTTCCTCTATAACACATGCCATAGAACTTCCACAAAATCATTCCAAAAAGAGCAGCTCTTGTAGAAAAAACATCCATTTTGATTTTAAAATGGCAAGTGATGGAGACTCTACCAAGATCCTTGGTAAATAGTTCCAGTGGCTAATAACCCTCACTGTTAAAAAAATTATACCTTATTTTCAGTCGGAATTTGTCTAGTTTCAATTTCCAGCCATTGGATTGTGTTATGCCTTTCTCTGATAGAAGAGCTCATTATCAAATATTTGTTCCCCATGTAGGTACTTGTAGATTGTGATCAAGTCACCTCTTTACCTTCTCTTTGTCAAGCCAACTAGATGGAACTCCTTGAATCAATCACTATAAGGCATATTTTCTAATCCTTTAGTCATTCTCATGTTTCTTCTCTGAACCATCTCCAATTTATCAACACATTCTTCTTGAATTGTGGGCACCAGAACATAAGACTGGCCATATTGGTTCAGACCAAAGATCCATCTAGCCCAGTATCCTGTCTTCTGACAGTGGCCAATGCCAGGTGCCCCAGAGGGAGTGAACAGAACAGGTAATAATCAAGTGATCCATCCCCTGTCAAACAAAGGCTAGAGACACCATCACTGCCCATCCTAGCTAATACCCATTGATGGACCTATCCTCCATAAATTTATCTAGTTCTTTTTTGACCCCGATTATAGTCTTGGCCTTCATAACATCCTCTGGCAAAGAGTTCCACAAGTTGATTGTGCTTTGTGTGAAGAAATACTTCCTTTTGTTTGTTTTAAACCTTCTGCCTATTAATTTAATTTGATGACCCCTAGTTCTTGTGTTATGAGAAGGAGTAAATAACACTTCCTTATTTACTTTCTCCACACCCATCATGATTTTATAGACCTCTATCATATACCCCCTTTGTCATCTCTTTTCCAAGCGAAAAGTCCCAGTCTTATTAATCTCTCCTCATATGGAAGCTGTTCCATACCCCTAATCATTTTTGTTGCCCTTTTCTGAACCTTTTCCTATTCCAATATACAATTCCATTACAGAACACAGTATTCCAGCAGTAGTCGCACCAGTGCCAAATTCAGAAGTTGTGACATTATCTGATTAAAATATGACCATGTAGATCATTGTTGCTACCACTGTTATATAATTGCAACAAAATTTGTACAAAGGTTAACAAGTAAGGTGTCTATGGAAAGATTATGATTTGCTGAATATGATGATGCTATTTGTATGCATGTATCATTTTTGTATTTGAAGTTATGAGTATTGGCTCTATACCTGGATTTCAAATGTTTTCTCCTGCAGTAACGCCCACAAGGTATTTAGCCTGCACATCTTGAAGGGACTATTCAAATTGAGTGGCTCATCAAGGAACATTTAATTCACAATGGAAGACGCCCAGCTACACTGAATGGACTGTCCTGTGAATGTTCTGTCTGGGATATAGGTAATGGCTTCTCATGTGGCTTGCCCATGTAACTCCAAACTCCATCTTTACCTGTAATTTTCAACTAGCTGTGCTGAGGGCTTGAAACAATGGATTTCGCTCCACATGGCAGAAGCTATAAAAGGCACTGGAAACATCTCCATTTTGCCGCAGTCTAACCAAGGGACAGAGAACCTTCCAATGATTTGGAAACAACCAGAGACTTGACTTAAGCCAGCAGTTTATTCCATCACCGCTACAAGCCTGATCCAAGAACTTTGCAATTATTGTATGTATTTGATTCCTTTAACTAGTTGTAACTCATCTTTCTTTCTTTCTTTTTATAAATAAACCTTTAGCTTTTAGATACTAAAGGATTGGCAACAGCGTAATTATTGGGTACGATCTGTGTTATATATTGACCTGGGTGTGTGGCTGATCCTTTGGGATCAGAAGAACCTTTCATTTGATGCAAATTGGTTGCAAAGAACCACTCATCTTAAAGTCTAGTGTTTTTTGTGGCAATACAAGGACTGGAATGCCTAAGGAAACTGCCGTTCTGAGGTGAAACTAAGGGTACGTCTTCACTACCCGCCGTATCAGCGGGTAGCAATCGATTTATCCGGGATCGATATATCGTGTCTCGTTAAGACGCGATATATCGATCCCCGAACACGCTCACCGTCGACTCCGGAACTCCACCAGAGCGAGCGGCGGTAGTGCAGTCGACGGGGGAGCCGCGGCCATCGATCCCGCGCCGTCTGGACCGCAGGTAATTCGATACAAGATACTTCAACTACGCTATTCGCGTAGCTGAAGATGCGTATCTTGGATCGATTCCCCCCCCCAGTGTAGACCAGCCCAGAAGTTTACTTTTGTTGCTGGTTTGGTATATCTCATGGGAGAATATCAATCAGTCTGGGGGTTTGTCTGCCCTATTTCTCAGCAGTTTGTCCTGAATTTGGTATTCTCAGTTGTGACCCACTCAGGCATGGTTACAAAAGTAAAATAACCTCTCTAGTGCTACTTCAGAATCTCCTGTTTATGCATCCAAGGATTGAATTAGCCCTTTTGGTCACAGCATCACACTGGGAGCTCATGTTCAGCTGATTATCCACCACTACCCAAATCTTTTTCAGAGTCAATAATTGTGTCTAGAAGGGGTACAAGACAGAAATATTCCTGTAATTATTTTAGGCACCAATTACTTACAAGCTGCTATTAAAAATGTCATTGTGATGTCACTATTTGCTAATATTATATAGTGATAATATATTAATATGCAATATATTTAGGCTTGGAAGGGTTAGATTTTTATCAGTAAATGTCAGTAAATGTCAATTTTACCATACACACACAAATCACTGAAGAAATATTTCCATCAATAATAGATAAGCAAAGAAAGAAAAATACTGCTTGAGAAATTATTAGTTTGATTTAAAGAAGTTTACTTTGTATATTTTGACATGTGAGGTTGACAATTTGTGATTTAGTGCTTTAACTCAATGAATATAAACGTCTGTCACTAAATAATTATTGTCTGGCATCTCCCCCCTAATTTACCACAACAGTGAAAAAGTGATTGATAAAAATAGAAAAAATGCTTAAAATATTATTTTTGCAACTGTGAAAATTTAAATTTATAAAAAAAATGTTTAAAAACATATCCATTAAAATCATAAAAAAATCTGCCAAGTCTAAATATATTCAAAGTCCTGAGCAAGGCTTATGGAGGAAAGCAATAAAAACCAATTAGCAATAACCAAGAGAGACAAACAAACAGACAAGGTCAACAACTATTTACTATAATGTTCATTCAATATCGGGCTCCAAAAAGGGAGTGTCTAATGCACTAAAATGGGTAGTTTAAGAAGGAGGAAGTTAATGTCTGAGAGAGGCCTATTACAAGTGTGTAGACTGGCTGTTAGAACAGAAGACTGTGTGAAGCAGGAGATTCTGAGCCTAGCTCTGACATGTGGCCTTAACAAGTCACTTAAGAATTCAATTTGTTAGAACGTGGGACTGATTCAGATGAGCAAGGCTTGCTGTATTGGGTCCTGAGTCCCACTGTTTCAGATTGCAACAGACTATAAAATCAGGATAATTAAGCTTACGTACCTCCCAGGGATGTTGTGAATATTAATTAGCTAATGTGTTTTAAGTGTTTTGAAGATGAGAAGTTTTCAGTGTTACTGCTTACCACTGTCTTTATACATACTGAAAAAAACAATAAAGATTAATTTTTAAAGCTATAGGAGGAAAATACACTAAGATGTGGAATCCCAAGGAAATAAACTTTCCCCTAATGCAGCTTTTCGGAATGACCATCAAGAAGTTGGGGGTACAACAATTGTGTATTATTGATGCATTCATTATGAAGAACTGCAATGCTGTAAATCTGAAATGATGTATCGGTAGGGTTGCCAACCATCCAGTTTTCCATCGGAACACCTGGTCGAAAAGGGATCCTGACAGCTCCGGTTGGCACCGTCGACCAGGCCATTAAAAGTCCAGTTGGTGGCACAGCAGAGGCCCGGGGCTAAGGTAGGCTCCCTGCCTGCCCTAGCTCCGCATGGCTCCCGGAAATGTCCGCCAGCTCCTAGCAACCCCTAGGTGCATGGGCGGCCAGGGAGGCTCCGCACGCTGCCCCCGCCCTGAGTGCTGGCTCTGTAGCTCCCATTGGCCAGGAACTGTGACCAATGGGAGCTGCGGGGGCGGCATCTGCGGGCACAAGGGCAGTGTGTGGAGCCTCCCTGGCTGCCCATATGCCTAAGGGCTGCCAGGACCTGGCAGCCACTTCCTGGGAGCTGTGGTAAGCGCCGCCGGGACCCCACACCCCAACCCCCTGCCCCAGCCCAGAGTCCCCTCCCGCACCCAAATTCCCTCCTGGAGCCCGCACCCTGCACCCCCACAACACACCAACCCCCTGTTCCAGCATGGAACCCCCTCCTTCACTCCAAACCTCTCATCCCTGGCCCCACCCCAGAGCCCCTAGCCCCAGCCAGAGCCTGCACCGCCTCCTGCACTCCGAACCCCTCGGCCCTCGTCCAGAGCCCCCTTCTGCATCGCAAACCCCTCATCCCCAGCCCCATCCCAGAGCCTGCACCCCCAGCCGGAGTCCTCACTGCCTACACCCCAATCCCCTGCCCCAGCCTGGAGAAAGTGAGTCGGGGGGGGGAAGAATGCGTGATGAAGGGAGGGGGGATGGAGCGAGCGGGGGCAGGGCCTCAGAGAAAGGGCAGGGACTCAGAGAAGGGACTGGGCAGGGGTGTTCGGTTTTGTGCCATTAGAAAGTTGGCAACCCTATATACAGGAGTTGGTAAAAATAGCAACACAGGTCAAATGAAACAGAGTAATAATCAGCTACAGTTTTTGTTCCAGCACATAAAACCTTCCTTATCACTTTTCTACCCAGTGTAGTACATGTGATGCTAAAGAAATACGTTTCAAAATATTCAGCTCTAGAGCTGAGTAAATAAGTCACAACAAATATTTATCCAATGACTTTAGTTTATTCGTCTGTGCAAGGAATAACTACAAGCAGATCATGGGCATTAAGCATGGTACGTAGGGCCTAAGCGCCTATTAATTTTCAAGGAGACTTAGGCTCTCAAGTGCCTAAATCACTTTTGAAAATGGGTCTTAGCCACTTTTTGAAAATTTTACCTGAAATCCTGCAAAATGCTGAGTATCTTATTTGAGTTGCTCAGCACCATCAACTCCCTCTGAAGTCATATGAGCTGAAAGCACCTAGCACATTATGGAGCATTCAGCTACTGGCAGGACTGGCCCTAAAATAATTTCGCCAAAGCCCTATTGTGAACCGATAGCCAATCCAGAATTACAGCTCAGGAGTTCCTGATTCCCAATCCAATATGAAAACTCACCCAACCACACTGCCTTCCTTCAAAGGTCTCTACTGCCTCTTGGCCCTGAAACAGTATTGCACTGACAGAATTGTTACTTAATCTGACCTGCATAATACAGAACAAAGAACCTCACACAGTAATTTCTGCATCAAGCTCATAACTTCTGTTTGAGCTACAGTATATCTTGTATAAAGACATCTAACCTTGATTGAAAGACTCAAGTGATTGAGATTCCACCATGTCCTAGGTAAGCTGTTCAATGGTTAATTACTCTCATAGTCTAAATTATTCTCTATAACATGTCAATAACATTAGGATTTGTATGCATCTGAACACCTCATTCAGGGCACTGAATGACGGCAACTCTTACAGAATTTAATGAGCATTGAGGGGGCTCAGCATGTTGTAGAATTGGACCGAGGGGCCCCTCTACTTGACTTGAAGCCCAACCTGAAGCAGTTGAAAAATAATTTCATTCAGTAAGACCAATGGTAATCCATCACTATAGGCCATTCCTGTACAAAACAGCCAGAAACCTATAAATGCTTGATTGAAACAAGTCATTCTGAAAGGGTTTTATGATTCACCGCATCAAAGGCCTTATTAAGGTCCATAAATAGTCTGAGCAGAGTTTAAAAAAAATAATCTTTATCTGCTGCAGCAAGAAAAATATCATTAGGAGCATTAGTAATGTCAGCAGCAGCATTGGGCGCTTAGTAGGAGCCTGATTGGAGAAGGCTCCAAGAAGAAAGCCAGGTTGATTTAATCCTTGTATGCCAGGTGTCAGATTTTCCCAGCACAATGTACCCTGTGGGTAACTGCCACAATGACACTGCCAGCCTCACAGAATTCAATACATTTCAAGTTGTTTTTGTGTCAAAAGGCTGCATTTATACAAGCTGTGTTGACTCAAAATTGGGAAGCTTGAATTGTATTTTGAGACACTGGAAATTTCTAAATGGATTTTTTTTAAAGCGATGACCCTTCCTTGAAATGGGATATTCATGAAGCTTCATTAAACTCTTTGTGTGTGTGTGGTTGGGGGGAAGGGGAGGATCGTGGATGTGGATGGGTGTCAGTGGTGCTGTCTTTATATTAACCTTTCATGATATAAACAATGTTCTAAAATGTTTAAGTGTCTTTATAACACTGATCAGGTTGGATTTCTTGCCCAGAAATCTTCTTTTTGATATAATGGTAGCATTTAGAACTCCCAACAGAGATTGGGGCTCCACTGTGCGAGGCACCATACAAATACACAGTCCGAACGCCGAAGAGTTTACAGTCTAAACAGACAATAATGGCAACAGGTGGGATGAGAAACAGAGGCACAGGCAAGTGAATGGACTTGCCCGTGATCACACAGCGGGTCAGAGGCAGATCCAGGAATAGAATCCAAAACTCCTGACTCCCACTACAAGGCCCCTTCCCTCGGATCATGGAGATTCCCAATTTTAACTCCCATATCCTGGGTGTTAGAACATGAGGCATTCCCACATAGCCTTACCCGTATCTCCTATCTTAAGAGATGAAAATGCAATAAGCTCAATTAAGCCATTATTAATGTGGACTTCATACCAGTAGATGTTTTCCGGTACTTTGCAAATTGCCTGATTTGTCTTGTGTCTTAATGTGAAATTTACAATGTTGCTGGCATCAGCTAGTATGGTGGGAACAATAGAGGTGATGACTGCATAGAATAAAGCTATATATATTCTGGCTATGGCCAAGGTAAGTTATTTGTCTAGCAGGACCAAGCCCATAGTAGACCAACAGAGCTGCTTTGCCTAACAGCTGCACAATAGCCAGTCTTAATTTACTTTTATAGAATCAGGTTTCCTCTGAAAATGATGCTCAAAATAGAGTTGTTGTGCAGATCATAGAATAGAATCATAGAAGATTAGGGTTGGAAGAGACCTCAGGAGGCCATCTAGTCCAACCCCCTGCTCAAAGCAGGACCAATCCCAACTAAATCATCCCAGCCATAGCTTTGTGAAGCCTGACCTTAAAAACCTCTAAGGATGGAGGATAATTTATCTCCTGTGAGGATGTAGTCTCAGGGAATGTTTGAGATTAATATTGTAACTGTTGCCACCACTTTATAACCTGTTTCTCTCATCACAGGCTTGTCTTAGAGAACACATGTATCCTTTGTTAATAAAAAGGTGAAATATGCATAAAGAATGTGTACCTTAAATTCTGACAAATTTTAATTTGGAAGAGGTGACAGTTATTAAAATTCCAGATCTGGAGTGGTACTGAGCCATGTCCAATTTCTCCTGAGTGACGCACATATATAGTTCCAACAATTCCAACCAACTCTCCATTCCGTGCAGCCAGATCATAGCATTGCTAGTCCCCAACATTCACATACCATGAGTCAGTCCTCTAAAAATCATGAGATTGACTTAAAAATCAGGAGTTTTTAAAATTTTGTAATTTTTTTGAGACTTTAGGGTTGTGTTTTCAAGCTTTTCTTCACAACTATGAGGACTATAAACTTACATTTTTAAAAATAAAACGTAAGAGTCTCAAACAATGACATGACTTCAGGAGCTGGACATTTAAAAAAAAGGGGGGGGGAATTGGTAACACAGAAATGGTGAGGGGAGGAGGGGTCAGAATTCATGTAGTTCCAATTAGCAGATTTTTAAGAGTTTCCTCAGTTCCCTTTACAGTCTAAATATGGAACCCTTCAATGCTGTTTTTTTACAGTCACATTTCAGGACATGACTACAATAAGTTCTGCCAATATGTGAACAGGCACAGAGATACAGAATTAAAGCTCAAACCATTTTAGGCTCAGAAAACTATATAAAACTGATCCATCCCAGATTTAGGCCCTGATCCTGCAAGTGGATTCATTTGGGCACAGGGCCATCCCAGGCTTTAGAAACCTTAAACCACTCCACAAGACTGCACCTTTCACCGACCCAAAGTAAAATTACTCTGCTCAGTTGAGAGGTGTACATAGAACCAAATTTGTAGAACCTTCACAGAGGCTTTCTTGTAATTTTATCACCAATAAATTGTTAAATGAAAACAAAATATTAGAAAAAAATGTTAATTTCCTTAATGTTTGCATCTCTGATACGGATGACTGGGGGTGCCCAGAGGCACTGCAATGTGCTAGATTTATGAGCTGCTAAAAAGCTTTCTTAGCGGGCTTTTTTTTTAGCCTCTTTTTCTCACCACGAGTCTCAGTATATTTTAGGGAAAGTCTGTTAGAAAGAAAGCTCTAATGGATTAGTTTGTTTCCTGAAGCCATTAGGCACTTTATTAATATTAAAGGTTGGCTGGTTCAATAGGAGTCTGTTTATAAAACTCAGATACATTCCCAGGTAAAAAAAACTTTAAGGTTATGCATGTGTGCCACCAAGTTTTTAAAGAGACATAAACAAGTGTTATAATTTCTTTTGAAATCCTACACTCTTTAAAAAGGATGGAAAGTCAAAGCTACAGTTCTACTTATAAAAACAAAACAAAACTGCAACCTCTGAACATTATGGAAAAGCAAAGTTTGGTCCACAATCATTTCCATGTGCACTCAATGTCGCATACATACACACTTACATGCTCAATCATTTGCATACTTGAATGCACAGATTCACATTCATACACACAGCTATGGTTTGATTTTACATGGAAGACACTCAGATACCACATGATGGGCAGAAGTATAAAACCCTAATATAGATACATATTCATTGACACACACACACAGCCTTATACAAAGACACCCTCACATAACTTTTACACATGCAAGCAGTTCGCCTCTACAGCAATTGTTGGAATGAGACATGAGTTTGGACGCTTTGTGCATTTGTTTTATTGCATTTTTAGTGTAGCTAGTGAAAGTTGTCCTGTTAGGAACGGGGGTAGGGGCAACCCTTTATTGTATGGTGTTAGAGACAAAGACCTGTGTGTAGAAGATTTTGCTTGTGTGTCCAGAGAGTGGAAGACTCTGCCTGTGTCAGATGTAAACGGGTCAGAACTTGGTTTAATAAACTTATCTGACCATGAAGCAAGCCTCATTCTTGAAGATACAACTTTAGCACTGCACTTTTGAGGGACTGGATGCCTCAGGGCATTGCTCATGAGCTCCAGAGTTTTTCACCTGTAGATCACCAGTTTGACTCCAACCCAGCTCAGGGCTTGCCTACATACAAAAATTGTACTGTTTAACTATAATAACACAGGTAAAGCAATGCAACTTCCTAGTGTGAACTTAGTTATAGAGGTAAAGTGCTTAGACCAGTAGAGCTTATTCCCATATAGGAAGGGGAAGAAGATATAACAATAATGGCACTTTTATACTGGAATAACTGCATCCACACTAGGAGATACACCAATATATTATGTCAGAAAAATCTACACCTTTAACCAACATACTTATACAAGTATAAGAACTGCCTGCAGACCAGGCCCCAGTAGAGAGTAAAAACTGTTTCCATCAAATGCATGTTAGGTAAGCCCTACATGAGGTGACTTTGTCAGTCCCAGTTCCAACTCCCATGTTTCATACCATTGACATACCATACTTTGCACTAGAATGCAAGTCCTTTGGGGCAGGAAATGTCCTTACTGTAAGTTTGCAGAGTGAATAGTATAGCCATGATCTCAGCTGAGACTTCTATCAAGAGCTCTGAAAGCACAGAGCAAATTCATAGAATCATAGAAATGTAGGGTTGGAAGGAACCTTGAAAGGTCATCTTGTCCAACTCCCAAAATGAGGCAGGATTAAGTCTATCTAGACCGGGGTGGGCAAACTTTTCAGCCTGAGGGCTGCATCGGGTTTCAGAAATTGTATGGAGGGCCAGTTAGGGGAGGCTGTGCATCCCCAAACAGGCAGGCATGGCCCGGCCCCCGCCCCCCTATCCAACCCCCCGTGCTTCTCACCCCTGATGGCCCCCCTGGACCCCTGCCCCATCCAACCCACCATTCCCTGACAGCCCCCCTGGACCCCTGCCGCATCCACCCCCCCTGCTCTCTGTCCACTGACCGCCCCCAGACCCCCGCCCCTAACTGCCCTCTGCCGCCTCATCCAACCCCCCTCCTTCCTGACTGCCCCCCCGCAGGACCCCTGCCCCATCAAACCACCCCTTCTCCCTGACCGCCCCCTACCACCCCATCCAACACCCCCTCTCCATCCTGACTGCTCCCCCAGGATCCCTGCCCCATCCAACTACCCCTTCTCCCTGTTCCCTGACCGCCCCTGGAACACCCACCCCTGACTGCCCCTCGCTGTCCCATCCAACCCCTCCTCTCATTCCTGACTGTCTTCCCCCCCACCCTATCCAACCACCCCTTCTCCCCGACCACCCCCGGAACCCCTACCCCCATTCAACCCCCCTGTTCCCCACCCTCTGACCACCCCAACCCCTATCCACACCCCCAGCCCCTGACCACCACCCTGAACTCCCCTGCCCTCTATCCAATCCCCTCCCCCGCTCCCTGCCCCCTTATCGCGCTGCCTGGAGCACCAGTGGCTGGTGGCGCTACAGCCACGCCGCCCAGAGCACCAGGTCAGGCTGGCTCTGCAGCCCCGCTGCCCAGATCATTGCGCTGGTGGTGCAGCGAGCTGAGGCTGTGGGGGAGGGGGAACAGCAGGGGAGGGTCCGGGGGTAAGCCTCCCGGGCCAGGAGAGCAGTCCAGCGGGCCGGATGTGGCCCCCGGGCCGTAGTTTGCCCACCTCTGATCTAGACCAATCCTGAGGTGGTGTTTTTGTCTAATCTGTTCTTTAAAATTTCCACTGATAGAGACTCCACAGCCTCCCTTGATAACCTATTCCACTACTTAATTATCCATATAGTTGGAAAGTTTTTTTCCTGATAATTGAAATCTCCTTTTCTGCAGATTAAACTGATTACTTCATGTCCTCCCCTCGATGGTGATGGAGAACAATTGATTACGGTCCTCTTTATAACAGCCCTTGACATATCTGAAGACTTATCAGGTTCTTCCCCCGCCCCCCAGTCTTCTTTTTCTCAAGACTAAACATGCCCATTTTTTTTAATCTTTCCACATTGGTGAGGTTTTCTAAACCTCTTATTTTTGTTGCTCTCCTCTGGACTGTCTCCAGTTTATTCACATCTTTCTTAAAGTGTGGCACCCAAAACTGGACACAAAACTCCAGCTGAGTCCTCACCAGTGCCAAATAGAGCAGGACAATTATCTCCAGTGACTTACACACAACACTCCTGTTAATACACCCCAGAATATTTGCTCTTTTCGCAACTGCATCACACTGTTGACTCATTCAATTTGTGATCCACTGTGATCCAGATCCTTTTCTGCAGTACCACTGTCTAACCAGTTATTCCCCATTTTGTATTTGTGCAATTTGATTTTTCCTTCCTATGTGCAGCACTTTGCACTTGTCTTTATTGAATTTCATGTTACTGATTTCAGACCAATTCTCCAGTTTATGAAGGATCTTTTGAATTCTAATCCTCTCCTCCAAATGCTTGTGAACCATAAATATGTCCTCCCAGTTTGACAGCGAGCCACTGATAATGACTCTGAGTATGTTGTGAACACACCTTTTAGCAATTTTATCTAGACCATATTTCCCCAGCTTGCTTATGAGAATGTCACATGGGATTGTGTCAAAAGCCTTCGTAAAATCAAGACATATTACTTCTACTGCTTCTCCCCTATCCACTAGGCCAGTCAAAGAAGGACATTGATCAAGACAGACCAAAAAACATTTTACTGGTTTATTTTTAATCTGATATTTTGGCCAGTCATAATTTTTGAACATTCACAGTTGGCAATACAGGAGATATGCATTATGAAACTGAAAGTCCTGGGTTCAAACCCAGGTAATGACCCATGAAAAAAAATACAGGTTATCATGTAATTAGAGATTGTAATATGATGCATTTGTGCAAGGCGAAAGAGTTAAGATTGCATGAATAACCTTATTTCTCGCATTTCCTAACTTTTGAATGTTTTACTTTGCAACATTAACAGTTCTGAAAGCATATACAGTAGAACCTCAGAGTTATGAGCACATCGGGAATGGAGGTTGTTCATAACTCTGACATGTTTGTAACTCTGAACAAAATGTTATGGTTCTTTCAAAAGTTTACAACGGAACATTGACTAAGGCCTGGTCTACACTAACCCCCCAAGTCGAACTAAGGTACGCAACTTCAGCTACGTGAATAACGTAGCTGAAGTCGACATACCTTAGTTCGAACTTACCGCGGTTCAGACGCGGTCCACACGCGGCAGGCAGGCTCCCCGTCGACTCCGCGGTACTCCTCTCGCTGAGCTGGAGTACCGCAGTCGACGGCGAGCACTTCCTGGTTCGACTTATCGCATCCAGACCAGATGCGATAAGTCGAACCCAGAACTTCGATCCCCAGCCGCCGAACTAGCGGCTGGGTGTAGACCAGCCCTAATACAGCTTTGAAACTTTCTATGCAGAATTAAAATGCTGCTCTCCCTTTTTCCCTTTATTTTTGTAGTAGTTTACCTTTAACAGTACTGTAGTTGCTGCTGATGCTTCTTTTTATTATTATTATTTTGGTCTCTGCTGCTGCCTGATTGTATACTTCTGGTTCCAAATGAGGTGTGGTTGACTGGTCAGTTCACAACTCTGAGGTTCTACTGTGTGTGTATATTCTATATCTATATCTATCTATATTCACACACACACAATAAATTAAAAGAGCATTACTGAGCTTGCAAAGTCAAGCACTCAAAAACTAGGAAATGCCAGCCTTAATTCAGCTCCCTTCTAGGTATGCATTGTGATACAGTCTTTAATTACACAATCACCTACTATTTTCCCCACAAGATCCTTGCCTCATTGATGGACAGTGCTCACTTAATGAGCTGCTATTCAGTATTTTATTACCTCCTTATTGTTCAATGTGTGGCCCATGCCTTATTTACTTCACACTATTCAAACCCTGCTCTGAATACAGAATTATTAATTTCCTCATAAGTTTCCTCTGCAACTCATCAATGTAGTAGCCAAGTGCTTCTCAAACATTGATTTATTTTCACAACACCCCAGTGAAGTGAGGTGGTGGCATAAACCCAATTTTACACATGGGGAACTGAGGCACAGAGATTAAATTCAAAAGTATCTAATTTGGGATGTCCAATTTGAGATAGCTAGAGCCTGAGTTTTCAGAGTAGCTAGTCTTGTAAAGTACTTTATATATTCAAGCATAGCTCCCACTGACTTCAGTTACAGCTCAGAGTGCTTAGCACTTCTGCAAATCAAATCTGAGGGTCTTAAATTGGACACCCAAAAGATGAGAAACGCACAATCAGTGACCACCTGTCAAAAGTCTGGTGCAAATGATTTACCTAGCATCACATAGAAACTCTGTGGAAGAAGCAGGGATAGAATCCAGTTCTCCAGGGCAGCATTCAGCTGCCACAAACATGAGATCATCCTTTATTTTCCTGCAATCCCCTTCCTCATTCACTACACACCTTCCAGCTTCTGCAACAATAAGGCCGGGCTCTCACAGACAAGAGTATCCTTCATTACACAACCCTGATTCATTCCCAGAGCAGGGGGGAAGTAATACTATTTGACTATGTAATTAAAGACTATCATAATTAGGCTTGGAAGGATTAGATTTGTACTGATAAATGTAGAGAAACATCAATTTCACTGCACACACTCAAACTGACTAAAAATACTTCTATCAATAAACAAAAAATGTACAGACAGTAAAATAAGAAAGATGCTACTTGAGAACATATGAGAATTTTTATTAGAGTTTGATTTAAGGGGATTTATATATTTTGATATATGATGTTGATAATTTGTGTTTTAACAGTAAGAAAGCTTTAACTGTTTGAATCTCAACATCTACTGTCATTAAATAACTATTGTCTGACCCCCCCGCCCATAATTTCCCGCAACTGTGAAAATTTAAATAGAGAAAAGTCAAAAAATGCTTAAGAGTAAACATTGATATTCTCTTTTGAAATGATTTAAAAAAAAAAATCTGCCAAACCTAACATGATGCATATGGACCAGGGGACCAACTCAGGTACTAGATCCTCACGTTTATATAAAAATGGAAGGAATGTGATTTATGTGAAAAATATTTTCCAAATATGCACTCAAGCTCATTCAATAATTTGCATAAGATACCGCCCATGGAGCTGCACAAAGCTTGGCAGCTATGTAAACAAGCCGGTGGAGCTGCTGTTTCAGGCTTCAAGCTGTGGCTGAGTTGGCCTGTTGCAGTGCGCTGCCTTCTGTGGTTCAGCCCAGCCCATCAGCCAGGGCTGCAGCAGCAGCCTAGAGCCCTCAGCTCCGCACTAATGTGATCTCCGTCTGTTTGGATAACACAGAATCTCCATTGGCTTTGTTGGCAGAGATTTGCATCGATTTTTTTATTCAACATAAATAGCTTAACGATTTTACTACTGCTGCCCTCGAAAACTAGCTCTTGCAACAGCCAAAGCAAAAATCTACCCCGTGTTGTAAAACAGGAAACTACCACAGAGAACTCGGAAGAAACCAAAATAAAACAATAGAAGCCACCCAAGAAGATTGGCTGGAACACACCCACAAATCATACTTATCTGGGCATCAGCACCATTATTTTCTGTGGGGGTGGGAGGTAGGGTTTCAAATGGCATTATTTAAGCACAGGTTGCAGTGAGTCTGGGATCAGAAGGACTCGCATAAGGAGTGTCTAAAATCCAGAGTGATAAAACATGGGAAATAGTTTTGACGCATGGGGGTTCCAGGCAGGTTTACTCATCCAGTGTAATCAAGACTCTGTCACTACAAATGTAATGCTTTGTCCGTTCTTATGTTTGAAGTTAATTTAGCAGTTACGAAACACTGTGAAAATCATTCAGGTCCATTACCCCTGCCCAGAGATCGCAATGGATCCCCAGCACAAACAGTTGGAGGTTGTTTTTAAAAGTTACAGAAAACAGGGTCAGGCTTAGTCATTATTTGGCTCAGAGGTTTCCAAGGAAGACTCACAAGGCATAATTCTGCCCTGCACCTCTGAAAGGCACGGGATAGAATTCACACCCCAGGGAAAAGTAGGCTAAGGCATTTTACCACCTTTGTGCTTTCCCAATCCTGGGCTGCTCCAGGGGCTGCTAAGGCCTGTTATGGCAGCCTCCTGGGGCTGCCCTACAAGCCATAGTGCTGCCCAGAATTTCTGCGAAGCTATAGGCTACAGCCACATCTTGAAATGCCTCCACCATCCAAGATGTTCCCTATGCTAGGGCTTGTGAGAGGCACCTCAGAACAACTGCCTTACAACTCTCCTCCCCAGTACCTGTGGCTTGGGAAATCCTCCTCCAGACGGAACTGGGGCTTTTAGGACCCCTTTATGCCTCTCCAGCCCTTTAACCCAGCATAAAGGGGCTGACGTGGGGGTGAGGCTCTCATCCTGGACATGGTAATTCAGCAGGACGCACTCTTCCCTCTGAGTCAGTGCTGCAAAGACAAAGTCAGTGGCAACGCAGGACCTACAGCACAGAGTGGGGGACTCCCTTCTGTGGATCAGTCCTGTACCCCTGAGAAGCCCCGTTGCCTATGATGGAGGTCTGCTTGTGCCTACAGGATCAGATTTACAGGATCAAATCATGAATTGGGGACTTTGTGGTACAGAAGAGACGTGAGTATATGGCAACCCGGTGAGCAAGGGGTTAAATGAACAGAAAATACAATTAAGCTGAAACATTGTTCCAGGAGGCTAAAATACTTATTCTAAAGTCCTTCACGTTGTTCTGTAGCCGCACATCAAAGAGTCACCTTTTCTTTTCTTTTTTTAGTTGGAGATGACAGACAATTAGTTTAACAGACGCTTAAAGTGATGCCTTCAAAGCTTCATTTAATTCTCTATGTCTGAACAGTTTCATTGCCCACTTTTTAATTGCTGCTTCTAATGGAGGTGGGAAGGTAAATCAAAAATTCTAAGTTGTATGAGACATTAAAGACTGCACAGATAAGTAATTTCTATTGTTTTTCCATTTATTTCCATACTGTGGAAAATTCCATAATTTGTTCTACCCCTTTCTGCTACCTGCATTTGGAACCATTTTCTTTAACTGTACTATTGTAATGCCACGAAGAGGACACACACATCTTACATTTTTAAATATTTTGCTCACTGTTTATGATAATAAATCTTGGAATAGTTTGAGACTGAAATCTTTCCCTACAAACTAGGTCCCAATCCTGAAAATTGTGGACTTCTGAGCTCACACTGAACCTC
Organism: Terrapene triunguis; assembly: GCF_002925995.2. NCBI lineage: Eukaryota > Metazoa > Chordata > Testudines > Emydidae > Terrapene > Terrapene triunguis. The sequence goes on along the minus strand of NW_020698066.1, from coordinate 1,147,618 downwards.
ACTAAAGCCAATGGACAACCCAAACACACTGGGCCATTTGCAGGATTGGGGCCTTTTATTTCCCATTATGATATACATCTACTGGTTTGCTCATGACTTTTGATGGCCAGGACTGTTTTCTTGGAACTGCATGCTGGTTATGTTAACAAAATTAAAAACAAACAAACAAAAAAAGAGTAGTGACAAACATACATTAGGTTAGGGGAATGGCTCTAAAGAATTTTGGGGTTGACCAAAAAAAAAAAAAAAAAAATTCACGTGGGTGTTTAAACTAGGAATACATGGAGTGGGATTTTCCAAAAGTGCCTAGATGATCTGGAAACCACATGCCATGGCACTTTTGGAAAATCCCATCCATCAATTTACAATGAAACTTGGGCTTTTAAATCATTTAGGAGATTTGGAATTCCACACCCATATTAGGCACCTAATTAAGTGACCAGAGTTTCCAAAGTGAGGAGTATCTGGCAGTTTCCATTGACTTCCGTATAACCCAGGATTTGACCCTGGGATAATTATGGCTCTAATGGCCCCCTAAATTGGATGATGCTTCCAAACAGCTGGGCTTTGGCTTCAGGGAGGTACCAATATATAAAGCTCCACAGCCACAAATCCTTCTGTTTATTCAACAGGATTGTCTGTCTGTTTAGTTTATTTATTGATTGTTCCTACTTACCAGAGATTAGAGAAGGAAGGATTCCCAGGAAACTACACAGTTAAGGCAATGGCTGAGAGGCCCATCTTTTCATATGCTTGACTTTTGTTTGGTCAGGGAACCCATGAAAGGGAACTCCATTCTTTCTCCTCTTCAAGAGACTGTATCCTTTTACATTTTTAGTTCCAACACTGCAATGAACATTTATTTTTTCATGGTGTATGTGCTATGGGTGTTTTATGAAAGATAATTAAAGCTCTTTTGCTCTTTTTCCTCCCTTATCAGCTGTGACATTCTATTTTTCCATCCTCTCTCAGTACAGGAGAGAGTCCAATTGCCTTTATTTCTCGCTTGAACAGATTAAGGGTAGAACAGCATGGATGCAACTTCACAACAGTTCAGAAAAAAATACTAGGTATAAAAAGCAATCCCTTAATCCAGTTTAGCTTGTTTCTCCTTTTCTTCCACAGCACATGATGAAAGCTCTCACCTTGGGGAGAGAATAATAGTTTAATAATCCCAGTTTATTCCCTAGGAAGGAGAATGAGTCTGTAAGCAGCTTCCTGTCAACTGGATGCTATTAGGCCACAGGCAGCCAACCTGTGACTAATGTAAAGAATCACAGGTGTAGCAATCAGCCAGCAGGCACTGAGGCAGTATGGGTATTCTGCTCTATAAAAGTCCTGCAGTAGATACTTGAATCACTTCAGGTAGTTGCTTTTAAAGAGGCAGGATGGTGGAAAGAAAGTTCCACAGAAACCAAACCAAACCAAACCTTTGCAGTTATCTCTTACTTATGTCTGGCTGTCTTCTGATCTCTGGGGAGACTACTCTATGTTTATGGTACTTTCTTTTTTTCTTTTAATAAATACTGCTCTTTCACACATTTGATTTTTTTCTGGTCCACAGTTATTGTTTGGAATGCCTACTCCTGTCACTCAGGGGCTGATGTGCAGCAGTCTTAGGCCTCGATCCTACCACTGCCTCTGCAGGCTTTACTCACACTGGAGTCAGTGGGGTTCCATGTGGGTGCATGGGCCCACATCTTTAGAGGATGCAAAGGGCTCCTGCAGTACCTGGTTGAATCATGTCTGCTGAAGTGCTTAGACAAAACCAGACCTGTATACTATTATCAGACTTTGAGTATTGTGCCAAAGCCATGAAGGGACACTCTCCAGTCCTCTTATGGTTTTTAATGTGTGCATTTTGCCTTCCACCATTTGCAACACCTTTTATGGAACATGAGAATATTTCTCCCTTATTAGTTTCCCCACCCCCTTTCATTTGACAAACATTATTCCAAACCTGCAACCTTCCCCCACAATACACACCACCATCACCCATTGCTCATTCAGCACAAGCCAACACAGTAGTGCTAGCCCCAAGTGTTTAAAAAAAAAAAATAATAATCACAAGACTGGCTTAAAATTCATGATATTTAAAAAATTATCAATAGGGCAGGGGTTCCCAGGCTTTTTGCCAGCATGACCCCATTTTAATGAATTATTTCCTTGCAGAACCCCAGACAGCATGGAGGATGTCATTTTGTAGAGCAAAATGGAGTTCCCTGCACAGCATGACCTTGCACACATGGTACCGATGCTACAGGGAGGAAGCCATTTTGGTCTAAAAACGGCTTCCTCCACACAGTGTGACTTTGTACATATGATGCATGTGAGATCATGCTTGCGGCGGACACAATTTTGTAGAGCAAAATGGCATCCTTCATGTGCTGTGACCATGAAGGCACCACACATGCGAGGTCACGTTGCGTGGAGTGAAATGGTGTCCGCCACACACTAGGGATCGCTTTTACCCCATCTGCTGACCATTTGGGGTCATGACCCAGAGTTTGGGAACCACTGATATAGGGGCATTTCTTTTTATTTGCTTCCTGGGTTTTGAGCGTCTAGGGTTTACATTTTCAAGTTTTTCTCTGCAACTGCAAGAGCTAGGAATTTTTTATTTATTTTTTTAAATCAAAACTGAGATTTTCACAATCCTTTGGCTCTAGGAGCAGAACTTTTAAGAAAAACATTATCATGAGATTTGTGATGAAAATCACAAGCTGACAACATGGCTCCGCCTCTCTTTGTTTTCATCAGCATCACTAATGAGACTATGGAGTTGGGAGTTACCATCTGTGCAGGCTGGCTTTGCAGATTTTAAGTAAAAACATTACAGAGTCATGAAGCAACAATGACTACTGTTTGGAGGAGATTATGGGGTTTCAAGTTTCTTAATGAGAGAACGATACATGTAGGAAAGAAAGAGCCCTTAGGATATTTTCTGCCAGTTTATAACAAATTCACATTTAATCAAATTGTGTACCTAAGTTACTTGACAGTGTCCCTTTAGCATTATTTAAATGTAGTTATTTTAGCATTTCGTGTATTAATAGTTTGATTTCTCACCAATTATCTCTATGTAGAAAATTTGCATGTAAATGCTCATGCTAGAGTACCAAAAGTGATTTTTTTAAAAATTCACTTAAAGGCATAGTAGAGGGATGTAATTCAAATTGTTGATATTTTTTCAATCTTTTTCATTCTCCTTACCCACAAATAAGTAAGTATACATTCATTTTATTGACTAAAAGGTGTAGCCAATTGTTTGACTACACTCAAAGTTCACTCTTAAAAATGTTTAAGAAACCAAATAACTAAACTTAGCCAAATTTTATTCTCTAAAGACAAAACAGTACAGTACATATTTACATACCCTCCTTCCAGGAAGCAATTCTTATCTTGCAGCATGTTCACCTTACACAGAAGGCATGCTTCAAGATACACCAGTGGTCTTTATAATATGATTTTGCAAGTTACAAAACTTTCTACATCACTACAATCCACCCCACCAATTCATAACAGTTCCTTAACTTGTTTTGTTTTTACTTCTCTCATTTTCATTTTGGATACTACATTCCAAACCAGTTGGTTGTAGAGGTACATCCCATTCATGTGTCTTGGCTTTGACACGTTTCCTATTTTCTAATGCCAAATCTGCTTTCAGCTTTGCAAAGTGTTGTGGGATACTTGAAATGGGCAAAAAAAATTGTGGGGAGAGCATTATATATTCTGTTAACATAACTTCCTAACACATACATTATATATGTAATGTATATTTTATTAACATAATACCCATTAATGTGGTATGCCTAACATATAGGTATTGGCTAACAGTTTTCTGACAAAAATTGATGCCTTTTTCAAGTTTTATGCAAAAGTCAGTTTAGAAAAGTGTTGTCTGCTAATTACAGCAGCGGGTCTGCTAGGTTTGCTTCCTGGCTTTTACACTAACTCTGTGTAACTTTGGGTAAGTCACTTAAGTACAAAGTATTTTTAATGAAAAGAAGGACTATGATGTTTGGTTTGCTCCAGTTGGGAGGATTAGGTTAGATGCAGAATATTATACATCAATGCAGAATCTTTGTTTCCCTATCATATTTTGATGAAGTTTGTATATATGGGAATGTGTAATAAGAAAGCTGTATAACTGCTTCTATAACTGATGTATTAGCTAGTAAGCAGTGATAAAAGTCTTTATTCGCATTCATTTCCACTGACAATCAAAAAAAAAAAAAAAAAAGGACAAATCTTTTTTTTCTGTGAACCTAAGGTCTTTCAAGTCATATTTTCATAATATTTTCAGGACTTAAAAAAAGAAAAGAAAAAAATGACATCTCTGACCCTATATTGGGCTCACCTGTAAGAGTTTGGAACCAGAAAAGCTGACTAGCTGAGAGTTCTACCTCTCTACCTTGTGTCCATCATACCCACTGCTGGGGAAGGGAGTTGAAACTATAACAATAGAGACGAATCCCATCATTCTCTTTTTTGGGGGTTGACCACCACAGATTAGGCCCTTTAGTCCTTAGAAAGCAAGTTGCAGCCTTCGTCACCATGGTCTCATCATCACAAAGCCCAACTGTTCTTTCAAACTGAAATTCACTACAAATGTCATGCGCTCAGGACCCAAGCTAACTCCCATTGACTTCAATGGGAGCTAGATCAGGCCCTTTATGTTACTGTGTTTTTGTGGGGATGAGAGAGAGTAAGTGCATTAGCTAAGTTGAAATGTTCTTTAGGGCAAGGACCCATCTATTTTCTGTTTGTACAGCACCTAGCACAGTTGGATCCTGGCCCATGACTGGGGCCCCATAGGCACTTCATTAATGCAAATAAGAAATAAGAAGAAGATTTATGGATAGCAGTATGCAAAAGCATGAACTTTCAGCTCCACTTGTTTCTGTGACAGAATGTGTAAATTACAATAGGTGACACCAGCCTGAATTTAAAAAAAGGATAATTAGTTTAATTACACTGATATTTTTAAATCCTGCTTGAGAACAATTTCACACAACTACTATCATGACTACAGTATTACTTCATCTCCCTTACAACCATAAATCAGGGTAAAGAATAGCGTAAGACAAAAATGTCAAGATTTCCTTAACTCTATTGTTTTCCAAGCTTCTAGTTATATTCGTCCTTTTGCTGACCATTTGTTATAAAATTGGAATAAAGAAAATCTTTAATTTTATATATCCACTTCAGATATCTTTTTATTCTTCTCTTTTGTGACTTCTTGAAGGACAGTAAAATGTTGCTACCTTCTTGAACAAGGGAATGAGACGTTTTCTGTGTAGACCCTCGTCTCGCCTAATAAAATTTCATGGGTAAAGATCTTTAAAGTGTTTTACACACCAGCTATGCTGCACAGTAAGTCTCTGAGACAAGTATTGGCTCTGTTATTACATGAACAAACTGCAGAGCAGGCAGATTAAAGGCCAACATTTTCAAAAGAGGCCCCTGACTTGAAATGCCTTAGTTCTGAGAGAACTTGGCCCTATTTTCAGTGGGGTTCAGCACCAAAAATCCAGCTGCAGTAAGCTGGAACGGTGGGTGTTCCCTGGAAATCAGGTCTGTGGGCTCTCAAGGTGAGCACTCAAACTGAAGTCACAAAGCGACTAGCCACTATGAAAAATGTAGTTGCATGTGGTTCAGCTAAGATATCACAATTGGTAGCAGAGCTGGAAGCAGAACCCAGGCCATCTCTAACAGAGCAGTCCAATTTTTTTTTTCCCCATTTAATCAGTGCAGTATAAAGAAAGACTCTCTGAAATTTCTAGCACCTGAAAACCAATGTTCAGCTGAGATCAGCCATTTTGGCTTAAGCCTAATATGAGATAAGGCAGTTGGAAAGGCTGGAAAGATTCGGTGCTAGGAGACAAAGTGCAAATATTCTGGCTGGGTGGGGAACTAGACAACTGCATTTGGTTTGCTAGACAACACTCACGCATCCCTGCTCGTACACAGAGGCAGGATGAGGGGCTTACTGCGTCAGTAGCCAGCCACCAAAGGGCAGCTGTCTCATGCTTCATTGAGGTAGCAGCACCTAGACATCCAGAGGCTGGAATCAATGAACACCTCAAAGACTTGTGGTGTAGTGAGAACTTTGTTGGAATCACAAGCTATCATTTTAAGGGGTGGGAGGAGTTTCCCTGGCTTTGCTTGCAGGCTAGAGGGCACTGTAGCAAAGTGTGCCAGCGCTGCCAGAAGTCGTCAGTCAGTTGTTTTGCCTTGTTGTTGCCTTGTTGTTGTTGGGACCAGCCTGTCTCCCCCACCCTCATTTTGAGGTTCTTGTTCTGCATTCTAAAAAATAAAGCAGCATTATGTTGCAACTTTCCAACAAGAGTTTCTATCTAATTTCTTTGTGTGTATGCTGTGAGCATACGCAGTTCTCAGTCCTGATGCTGGAATAACAGCCGCTGCCTTGGAAGCAGGGTTCGGTGAGTGCTTCAGGTCAGAATCTCAACCTGCTGAAACCAACAGTGTTGTAGATGCCAAATCAAATCCAAACCCCTTCAAGTTCCAGTGGCGGCCTAGCAGATCAGCCTAGAGAGCTCAGCCAGTTTTTAGGGAATGTTGGAAAAGGCTTTAAATTCAGAACAGAAGCTGAATTCAAGCTAAAGTCTGTAAAGTTCTGGTTGGCTGCCAAACTTGAAGCCAGAACTAAACACATTTCTAGGTCAGCCAGCTGCATGAAAAAAGCCTACGGGAGTAAGGAGAGCTGGACATCGGCTTCATTGGTAAAGATAACTATCTAATGTTAAGATGCTATTTTAATTTATGGAGTTATTATTCACCTTAGGCAAAGAGCTTTTGCCTTTTTTAAAGTCTCCAATGTATCTGTTTTGCCCCCACTTGTCTTATTGTCTTTTCTTTCTGTTAGTATGATGTGACCCTTCAGAGGAGCTACCAGAGTCCAACATGGCACATGAATGGACCTTTGTATTAAACAAAAGCTTTGCTTTTTGATCTGCCCCTTTTTGTTAGTCAGGGGTGGCCAAACTGCAGCCCTCCAGGTCTTCTAATGTGCCGTTGGCAAATGCTCGGCTCTGCAGTAGAAACGGTCACGTACGGCTCCCTCTCCACAACAGCTGTTCCACAATGCGGCAGCCAAGCAGGAAACTGCACCAGCTTCCTTTGGCTTCTGCTTTTGCCATTGGTTAATAGGGACAGAAAGTGGAGAAAAGCCCAGATGAAAGTGGAATTAATGGAGTGTGTTATGCCAAAAAGGATTACAAGACAAAACTATGGAGGTTGGGCAAGCAAAAGATGCAGCAGGTAAGGTGTCGAGAGAGCTTGCTTAGAGGCTGAATTAATCTCCGAGCTAAAACATAATCTTCAATCATTTTGATAGGGGAACTAGAAGCCTGGAGGGGGGAGGGGCAGTTGAGAGAGGAATCTGGCTTTTCTGAGCTATTATTCTTCTGTCTTTTCATGAGCCAAGGGGCCAGATCCTCAGCTGGTGTAAATTGGACTAGCTCCACAAGAGTCAAGGGAGCTATACCAATTTACACCAGGCAAAGATCTGGCCTCTCAGTTGTTTCCAGCCTGCCACATCTCTGCCTACAGTAGAGCATTTATTATGTTCATGATGAATGCACATCACTCTGATATGGGCAGGAATCCATACATCACCAGCAACACTGGGCAAGGTGGGGGTGGGAAGGAACATTTCAATTCCTCTTATGCCCATTGGTTTTGAAAACATTTGTACTGAAATAATTATTGTTTTATTCAATAACGCACTTAGATAATTACAACTTTGAAAACAATGCATTTATCCTCCAGCGAGTCAGAAAAATGTGTATAAATCCATGTAATATCCAGACATGTTTCCAAAGGGACCAAAGAAAGCAGAAGAGGGAAATATCAATGGATTTTTTAACCACTTTGCAAAGGGAGAACAACAACAAAAGTCTCTGATGCACAATGAACAGCAATAAAAGTTAGCTCTTATGGAATGCAACACAATGCCCTTGGATGAGTTATTGGCAATAGGAATTAAACCCAGGCTCTCTGACTCTGAAAGCATGTGCCCCTACTACCTGAGATAAAGAACCCTGGCCCCATAGCTTAAAGCTGTAGCCAACTCATAAATCTGTCTATGGGGACTAGCCAATGGAGGGACACAAAGAGCCATCACATGGAAGCAGTTTATATATTCAAAGAACCGGAATTAATTCATATACACTATGGTAGTCATGTATTATTAGCCCACTTTATACGTTGTGAAACAAAGAAGTGCAGGGAGTTGTCTTGGGTCACTCAGGCTAGGTCTACACTAGAGAGCTTACAGTGGCACAGCAGCACCAATGCATCTGCACCTCTGTAAGCTCTCTAGTGTAGCTGCTGTAAGCCGACAGGAGAGAGCTCTCCTGTCAACGTAATCCACCCCCAACAAGCCGCCGATGTGGCGCTGTCCACACTGGTGCGTAGGTCAGTGTAACTCATGTCACTCCGCTGAGTGACATGAGTTACACCTGAGAATAAGGAGTGGCTTATTCTCACCCCTGAGTGACATAAGTTATACCAACATAAGTGATAGTGTAGAGACAGCTTAAGTCAGACACAAAGCCAATTTCAGAAGTCAGTAGTTTCTTGATACACTCCCCCCAACCCTGTCCATCCCCATAAATCACAGTCTCCTACTCTATTCCCGGGGCCTGATCCAAAGCCCCCTAAACTCAATAGAAAGACTCCCATCAATTTCAGTGGGCTTTAGATCAGGGCCTTCATGTTCTGCTGATGTTAAAGGAAGCTACATCTATGAAGTGAATGCAGAATTTGTATTAAAGGTCTGCACTAAGAATTGGAGAAGAAATGCTTGTGTGATTAGTTTTGAGATGTAGGTTCTTTGCTACAGGGAGAAGAACTACTGCACAACAGCTAGAGAGTTTGCTCTCCATCTTATTCTTTCTAAGTAGAGTCAGTTCTTGAGGCAGTTCCTTTCCTTAAGAATTAGGCTTTGGTGCTGGACTGAGATACCTGAAAGAGGGGGAGTGGCCTTCATGCTGTCTAACTATCTCTGTTCCAGGCCTAGCATATTGTGACAAAGTTCCTCCTCTATCTTGGTGGGTCCTGCACTTATTGGCGGATTTTCTTGCCTCAGAGATTCACCATGTGGGTTGGGGAACAGCCCAGAGACCTTCCCCTCTGGAAGAACCCACAGTCCAGGTCAATTGGGAGGTTTGGGGGGGAACCCAGGCCCGTCCTCTACTCCGGGTTCCAGCCCAGGGCCCTGTGGACTGCAGCTGTCTATAGTGCCTCCTGTAACAGCTGCATGACAGCTACAACTCCCTGGGCTACTTCCCCATGGCCTCCTCCAAACACCTTCCTTATTCTCACCACAGGACCTTCCTCCTGGTGTCTGATAACACTTGTGCTCCTCAGTCCTCCAGCAACACACCCTCTCACTCTCAGCTCCTTGCACCTCTTGCTTCCTGCTCCTCACACTCGCACCACAAACTGAAGTGAGCTCCTTTTTAAAACCCAGGTGCCCTGATTAGCCTGCCTTAATTGATTCTAGCAGCCTCTTCTTAATTGGCTCCAGGTGTCCTAATTAGCCTGCCTGCCTTAACTGGTTTTAGCAGGTTCCTGATTAGTCTAGTGCAGCCCCTGCTCTGGTCACTCAGGGAACAGAAAACTACTCATCCAGTGACCAGTATATTTGCCCTCTACCAGACTCCTGTACCCCACTGGTCTGGGTCTGTCACAATATATAGAGTAAATAAAGAAAAATACCTACTCTCCATGTCACAGAATTTCCCTTCAATGAGAAACCAAGCCAGAAGGTTTCTCTGTTACACTTACCTGCACTTAAGAATACGTCTTCTAGAACTTAGAGTATTATACCTGTACTATAGAATTCTATTTGTTGGCTTTAAAAAATAATGAAATACTATCAAATTCTAAACATGTTTAGAGTAATATCTACAGAACCCACTATATTTCTGTAACACCTGCTTGGTTTCCTCCCTATTAAACTTTATAGGACTTTTCCACGAGGGTTGTTTCCCAAAAACTTCCCTCACTATCTCCTTTCATTAGTGACTTCCACCTTGAAGTCCAGCTGAGGTATTTCTTCTTCCCTCAACGCCATCCCCCCCAAAAAGGGAAGTATAAACAAGTCTCTGTTCCTTCCCACTCCTTGCCACCTTTTCACCCCACTCTCCCTCCCTGAGTCCAGTTGGGCTTTTCCTTTCCCCATATTATTTGAGTGACGGAGGAGCATTTCTTGTCCTCACACTTTTCCATTCAAACATGAGGAGCTGTAGGGTAAGGGTATGTCTACATTACAACTAAAACCCATGGCTGGCCCATGCCAGCTGACTCAGGCTCATAGGGCTGTTTAATTGTAGACGTTCGGGCTCAGACTAGAGCCTGGACTCTAGGATCTTGTGAGGCAGGAGAGTCCCAGAGGTCAGGCTCCAGCCTGAGCCCAAACATCTACTCCACAGTTAAACAGCCCCTTAGCCCAAACCCCACAAGCCTGACTCAAATGGCACAGGCTAGCCAGGGTGTCTAACTGCAGTGTATACATACCCATAGAGGCCTGTCTCTTCCTCCCCTCTTCAGACAAAAGGTTGTAGCTGTTTAGTCTGGCAACCAAACTTGGCACAGCTGGGCTAGGCCTGGAAGCAAAAGCACAAATTCATGCACTACTAACTATGCCTGGCCTTTGGCTGGACAATGTTAGTGGAGTGTGTGTCAGTTATTCCATGCACTCTCAACAGCAGTAGATTCTTGATATAACTGAGGCTGGTGCTGTCAGCTGTGGTTGGGGGCCTGCTCCTAAGTTCATCTCTGAGGGTTAAGCAGTGCTGGAAAACTTGAACCAGCTTCATTCCCTCCAGGTATTGTGTCAGACAACAAGAATTGACTTACTCTACTATTGCTATTTCCATCATTATTGTAAATACATACGGTCCAGTAACAACACATTCAGTGAACAGGCCGATCTTTTCCTTGGATGATTGTGTATAATTGATTCCCTAGTTCAACACCTGTGCCCATGCATCAGCCCTGCACCCCCAACTCAGAAGGCAAAAGAATATGTGCATGGAGTGGTTATTTAGTCTAGTGTCTGAGGCACCCCAGCTGCTGGGGGAGAGGAGAGTTGTGCATCGGGAGGTGATGTTCCGGACTAACTGAAAGCAATCCGGTAGTCAGTGAACCACAGTACATTGTCTGCCAGCTCATGCATACCATAGGTGGTGTCTCAAATTATCCACTACATCTATCCATGGCATCTCTCATTTATACCATCACATCGCATTATGTCAGGTTACATCGTGTCAAGTCACTTCATTTTCTCTAAAGGAAACTCATGTCAGACAGACTCGCGGAAGATAAATAAAACACCATAGAAATTATATTTAATATGAATAGCCTGTCTGCTGTGGGATTCCCGCAATAGTATCAGTGATCCTAAAGATCTCTCTTCTTTCAAATACTGGATTCAAATGTCTAATTTCTTATGTTAAATGTATGTTGCTGGTTTAATAAGGACCCCATTATCTAGTCCCACAGAAAAGGCTGTTTACTTTCAAATCAATAACAATATTTTCTATTCTACAGTGTGTTTCATCCAAATCTCAAAAGACTTCTTTGCAAACATTAACCATTTATGCAATCAATTCCCATATAGAATCATAGGGAAAGGACTGGAAAGGACCTCAAGAGGTCAGTTCCCTGCATTCATGGCAGGATTAAGTATTATCAAACACCCTGACAGGTGTTTGTCTAACCCGCTCTTAAAAATCTCCAATGATGGAGATTCCACAACCTCCCTAGGCAATTTATTCCAGTGCTTAACTACCCTGACAGTTAGGAACTTTTTCCTAGAGTCCAACTTAAGCCACCCTTACCATGATTTAAGCCCATTGCTTCTTATCCTATCCTCAGAGGCTAATGAGAACATTTTTTCTCCCTCCTCCTTGTAACAACCTTTTATGTACTTGAAACCTGTTATGTCCCATCTCAGCCTTCTCTTCTCCAGACTAAACAAACCCAATTTTTTCAACCTTCCCACATACATCATGTTTTCTAGACCTTTAATCATTTTGTTGCTCTTCTCTGGACTTTCTCCAAATTTGTCCACATTTTTCCTGAAATGTGGTGCCCAAAACTGGACACAATACTCCAGTTGAAGCCTAATCAGCACGGAGTAGAATGGAAAAATTACTTCTTGTGTCTTACTTACAACACTCCTGCTAATACATCCCAGAATTATGTTTGCTTTTTTTGCAACAGCATTACACTTTTGACTCATATTTAGCTTGTGATCTACTTTGACCCCCCCGCTCCCTATCCGCAGTACTCCTTCCTAGGCAGTCATTTTCCATTTTGTAGGTGTGCAACTGGTTGTTCCTTCTTAAGCAGCGTACTTTGCATTTGTCCTTATTGAATTTCATCCTATTTACTTCAGACCATTTCTCCAGTTTGTCCAGATCATTTTGAATTTTAATCCTATCCTCCAAAGCACTTGCATCCTCTCCCAGCTTGGTATCATCCGCAAACTTTATAAGTGTACTCTCTCTGTCATTATCTAAATCATTGATGAAGATATTGAACAGAACCGGACCCGGAACTGATCCCTGTTGGAACCCACTTGATATGCCCTTCCAGCTTGACTGTGAACCACTGATACTCTCTGGGAATGATTTTCCAACCAATTATGCACCCACCTTTTGGTAGCACCATCTAGGTTTCATTTCCTTAGTTTGTTTATGAGAAGGTCATGAGACAGTATAAAAAGCCTTACTAAAGTCAAGATATACCACATCTACTGCTCGCCCCCAACCACGAGGCTTGTTACCCTGTCAAAAAAAGCTATTAGGTTGGTTTGACATGATTTGTTCTTGACAATCTTGACCATTACTTATCACCTCATTATCTTCTAGGTGTTTGCAAATTGATTGCTTAATTATTTGCTCCCTTATCTTTCCGGGTACTGAAGTTAAGCTGACTGGTCTGAAATTTCCTAGGTTGTCCTTATTTCCCTTTTTATAGATGGGCACTATATTTGCCCTTTTCCAGTTGTCTGGAGTCTCTCCAGTCTTCCATGACTTTTCAAAGATAATCACTAATGGCTCAGATATCTCCTTAGTCACGCCCTTGAGTATTCTAAGATGTAATGTATTTCATCAGGCCCTTCATATATATATATATATATATATATAGTTCATCATATAGTTTAGTTTGAAAATACTTTGGGGCTGCAGCCCTTCTTGTTTCCATTGGAACAATGCTGGAAGCGTAAATGCTGACCATTAAAGCTACTTGGATGGGCTAGAACAGTGGGTTGACTTAGTGACCCAAGAATATTCCACCCCTGCCAACATTTCATTCCACCCTGCCTACATTCTGCTATGTTTTATTTCTACTTCCCATGTTATGCCCTATGTAGGCTGAAAGCACTCTCTCTTACTCAGAAACTTTAAGGCTAGAAGAGACCATCATGATCATCTAGTCCAAGCGTTCTCAAACTGGGGGTCGGGACCCCTCAGGGGGTCACGAGGTTATTACATGGGGGGGTCGTGAGCTGTCAACCTCCACCCCAAATCCCGCTTTGCCTCCAGTATTTATAATGGTGTTAAATATATTTAAAAGTGTTTTTAATTTATAAGGGGGGGGGTCGCACTCAGAGTCTTGCTATGTAAAAAAGTTTGAGAGCCACTGATCTAGTCTGACCTCTGGCACATTGCAGGCCACAGAACCTCACCCACCCACTTCTGTGTACATACAGCACACAAAGGACAGTGGAGCTTGATCTCAGCTGGACAATTAGAGTATGTCTACATGGCAAAAAAAAAAAAATCCAAACAAAAAAACCCACTGCAGCGAGTCTTCAAACCCAAGACTTGGGCTAGCACTACGGTGCTAAACTCAGGCTGGAGAACAGGCTCTGAGATCCACCTAGGGTGACCAGATGTCCCGATTTCATAGGGACAGTCCCAATTTTTGGGTCTTTTTCTTATATAGGCTCCTATTACCCCCCACCCCCATCCCGATTTTTTACATTTGCTGTCTGGTCACCCTAGACCCACCCCCTTGCCGGGTTTCAGAGCCCAAGCTCCAGCCTGGGTGGGAATGTCTACACTTCTATTTTCAGTGCCTTAGCACAAATCCCCAAGCCTGAGGCTGTAGTCCCAGGATCTGAGACTCCCTGCCACAGGTGTTTTTGTGTAGTGTAGACATACTCTTAGGCATCAAATGTAATACAAATAATATGTCATTTCAGACTGTCATGGCTGCAGTGAGGGTAGGAGCTCAGAGTGCCAGAGGGGGCTGATGACGGAGCATTCTCTGGGAGGTCCCCTTTATTCTGGAACTTATGCCAAAATAGCCCAGACATGTTAACCTTTTGGGCTTTCTGAAAAAGCCATCTTTTGACAGGGCTTTTGGGGAGGGCTGACGATCTGGAATGTTCGGGGAGAGGTGAGACAGGAGTATTTCTGCTGCTTTGATGCACTAATTGCTTATGTTAATCTATTTCTTTGTAAGTTGCTATCGTTATTTTGCTGATTTGTTCTGATGGCTGTAATTGTGAACTTAACCTGGATTTAGGTGGTGCATGGGACCAGTGCTGACCCTTACCAAAGGAGTCAGTTCCATCTTATGTAAATTGTGAGTTTACTTAATTTGCAGAGTACTCACAGCTGTGCATGACATTTTTATTGTATTTAAAACTAATCAAATACTATTTTACTTTAATATAATTTTTCAATAATCCACAAATTTTGCCCATCAAGAAGTGATACTGTGAAGGATTAACCAAAGCCCTGAAAGCAGAAGTTAACTTCTACTTTTATTTAGCAATAATATGATGTAACAATACTCAAGTGAAAAACAGAGATTTTATTCCCTTCAGGATATTGGAGGAGTTTAATTTCTTGTACCAACTTCATTCTCCAGCTTTAATTAAGGCCCTGTTGCTTATTGATCCAGAAGGTATAATGATTTCTCTTGGAGCACAAAAAAAAAAATCTTATTCGTTGTGAACAATAAGAATCTTTGCTAGTTATAAAGGATCAGAGAAACATGGGATACTTGCTCATATAGAATATTAGACATGTAACTTTGCAAAATGAATAGCAGTTACTGTGTCTTTCACTTCCTGGTACTTGTATGTAATAAATTAAAAGCATTTCCTGCCCACAGAAATCACTTTCCATTTCTAAGACAAATACAAGTCATAAAACATAAAAATGATTTATTTATTTTTAATGTAAACTGTGAGGAGGAATTTTGTAGGTGTGGTTGTGGTTCCAGGCCCCTCCCCCCCACCACACACACATACCCCATACGTACACAGCTCTTCTCAATGAACATTTGAGTTCACAACCTGCTTGTAAACTATTAAAATCCAGAGGATCAAGATCTAGCCTCCATTATACATATGCACATGGAACCCCATTGAAATTGAAAGACATGCGCAAGTATAATGGAGAATATAATCTGGCCCAGAGTCCACATGGACAATTTCACCAATGGGTGTGATTTTGAAATCATACAAAGCCAAAACAAACAAAAAAAGCCTGCTGTTCTTTGCCTCTTACAAGGATTAAATGTCTGCTTAAGAGAACCCAAGAGAACACACTAGGTATAATTTTACAACATTGCTTTGTTCATTTTAGTACTTGTTCCTGCAATGTGTGCTTTCCTAGTGACTTCATTGGCATAAGCAGAATGCTTACAAGATGGCAATGCACAGGATGTTCCTGTGATTTAATAAAATCATCAGTGCATGTTGGCTCCTAAAAAATAACCCGCAGAGAAGAACAACAACTTCACATGGAAGAATCTCAAAAGGTTCAGATAAGCACCCAAAATTTGGCTATTTATTACAAGCTTTTGGACCTGCAAATCTGGCCTATTCTGTTGAGATTTCCAGCACCTACTGCTGGAAAAATCTGTCAACAATCCAGAAATATACAAAACCCACTAAATGAAAATAAGGGGAAAAAGTTAACCAAACATTTTCCAGGCACAAAAAAATAATACACATAAATACATACATTGAGTGAAGGTTTGAGGTAGAGAGTTCTTATTTTGTCTAGCCTAATTCAACCATTCATAACAACAGTCTTGATAACCACAAGAAATACTGCCATTGCAAGTCCTGTTATGAATATCGTCAACATTCCAAAATCAAGTAAGAATCAGGACTCAGCTATTCACATAATTGGCTCTGACTCTATCCCTTCTTCTGCCATAGAGTTCCTATGTGATGCTGGGTATGTCACTTAAACCAAAATGTTCACAGGGGCCACTAATTGTGTGTTCCTCATTTTCTGAGTACCAAATGTGAGGGACCTGGAGCCAGATTTGCAGAACTCCTGGGCACTCACAGCTACAACTAAAGGTGACTGGAGCTGTGATGGTCACAAAAAGTGCTATAAAAATGAAAAATAAGGCTCTAAATGTTTCAAGTTGGGTATCCAAAATTAGTGACATTTACCAATTTTGGCCTCAATCTCTCTGTCCCTCAATTCCACAGCTGCTTAAATGGGGATAATACCACCTAATTTTCCAGGGGTGTGGTGAAGATAAATTCACTAATATTTGTGAAGCACTCAGATACTATGGTGGAACACCATAGAAATGCCATGAGGAAATTAATAATTTGGCATTCAGTGCAGGGTTTGGATGGTGTGTGCTTAATAAGGGCTGGGCCACACATTCAATGTGGAGGATAAAAAGAAATATTGAACAAGTGCCCATTCATTGAATGAGGCAGGGGTCCTGTGGAAAAAATATTTTGTAACAGTAATTAATGTCTCTGTCATAAAGCATATGCATAAGTGGGCTGAATTAAGATTGTACAGACAATTTTTGGAGGCTTGTAACCTTGACCAGATTGGACACATTTTCACAGGAAACAGCAAAAGGTAAATCCCTAATAGATGCAGCAGATATTCTCAACAAAACAGTTGTCTGAATTGTTTTTTTAACATGAGCAAAACTACGTATTTCCCTCCCCTCCCCACTTGTTCTCAAAAGCAGCTGGACCTTTCCAGAAAAATTACACCCAAGATTGAGACCTGGCTGACATGAAAAATTTCATCCCAAATTCTTAAAGTTTGCCAAAGTTATAAGCAACAGGAAAAAGGGTTTTATAACGGAAAATGTTGGACAATATTAACAATAAGCATCACTATTAGCTCCTGCATAGAATATAAAGGCTGGGGAACAAATTCATCCCAATGTGGAGGGACACACAAAGCCCTAGGCTCTCTCTTAATTCCCACATAATAACTCAACACAAAGTGCCCTAATGTTGATGTCACACCAGTTTTACCCTTGTGAAACTCCACTGACTAAATGAAGTTACTCCTGATTTGTACCAGTCTAAGCAAGAGAAGAACCAAGCCGTGTATGTCTGGGGTTTTTTATGATTCAGCTATCTCAAGGAATGCATCAAAATGTCAAGAACACATCAGCCTGTCAGCTTTATTTTTCACAAGCCAAAATGGTGTATTGAACCACAAAGAGCTTACGGCTTAGCGGAGCTCTCTTCTGCCATTTAGGCTTTGATTCCTTCCTAGTCTCCTCATTAGAGTGGAGCGCCTTATTCGTCTGCCTGTTGTTTATACCAATAAGACATGTAATAAAATTTGAGTCCCATGGTGCCAAGTATTGGAAACAGAGAGGGAAAAATATGCTGTGGAGGCTTTTATCTGTTGTTGCTGGTTTCCCCCTCCCACCATTCTCCCCTGCTCATTTTACTGAAAATTATTGCTCAGTGGCCCTTTGCATCATGAACTCACTAACAGAAGACCAAAATTTTCTTACTCAGATAAGTCATCTAGATGCAAAGGATGTGATTATCACAAAATAACAATGCTACACTTACTACACTCAGGCTAATAGGACATCTCCCTCACCCACTCCAGAATTCCAACACAAGCTGTTTCATATCATTGGTAGATTATTTGTGTGTGCGCACGTGCGCAAGAAAGAGAGAGAAAAGGTCACAGACCCACCATTGTATTTATTACAACTTTTTTTTTGGAGCTGGCAAATTTAATTTCAGTTCTAGCCAAGGTGTCTAGAGAGAAGAGTTAATAAGGAAAAATCTGAGTTGTGTGTGAAATAGGGGAAGAACCCAGCTTTCAATATATGCCAGGGGGAGTTTGTATGTGGATCGGTTTTTTGTTTTTTAATTTTCAGACACATTAACTTTTTATGATATCTCTTGTAAAAGTGTGGTTAAAAATAAAATTGTAATAAGAAAATGTAGCTGCATTATCTTCCCAATAATATATTGGATTTCTTCTGCAACAATGTGTAAATTTCTGTTTCCCAAAACATAAGATACCATATCATCTTTAAAGGTCATTTTTATATCGTAATGTGAAAAAAATAATACATGGTGAGATTCTTTAATGATGCTTTATATCTATGAGTTCAGGTTTTAACCTTTTCCCCTCCATTAGAACTCAGTAGAACCTACATGTGGATGTAGGTAAATATACGAGACAGACCCTTAGCTGTAAATCAACATAGCTCCGCTGATTTCAGTGGAGCTACACCAACTTATACCTGGTGAGGATCTGGTCCTAAGTTATTAACCCCTTCAGTATTTTAAACCAATTGGATATGCCCATTCTCGACTAGCCACAGACTTTTCCTTAAATAGCGTGACATGAAAAGCTGAATCCCCATTCCCCAGCGCCGTGTGCTCTTCAGAATCATTAGTAAGCGGAAGTAATGGAACCAAAACAAGACCTCTTGGCCTTAGCTTATGCTCACAATTCTAACAGATTGTGCTAGAGCCTACCTGGGTACGGCGCAAGTTGGAGAGCAATAGTCAACATCATCACTGTCATTCAGCCTGTGCACACCCAAAGACTTTGCAGAATGTGGTGGCAAATTCCTCACATAATAGTGCCCAGAAAGACAGCCTGATGTCTTCCAAGCTAGAAGATTGCTCCAAAATTGTTTTTTTACTCTAGTGATCTATTTTATGCCTTAAATATGTATGCTCATAACAATCTAATCTCCCTATCTAGGCATCTATACTGCACTCATCACAATGATATCTGAGCTCTGAAGTTGTTGGGTCTTTTGCGCTTGAATATTTATCTGCATAAAGTATTCAGTGCATAAAAAATATCCTAAAGGGTCTGGACAGCCCATCTTAAGGGAAAGTTAAATTCCAGATCCAAACTTCACAGTTAGCCCCTTTCCCAATAAAGGACTGAACCAAACTGCTGGATCCTAATTATCCATGAATTTGAAAAATTTTGGATTGGTCCAAACTTTATAGCTCAGGCCTATCTCAAACTTTGAGGCAAACTGTCAAAATAAGGAATCTGGGTTATTTAAGAAGCTGAAACATATCCTCCAATTTGAGCCGCTAGACTTGCCCAAACCTCATCTGGGAACACATATTGTATGATGGCAGCAAGATCGTTTCCCCCACAGTAATATTAGACTGCATTTGAGAGACAATCTTAGTGCATCCCAGACTAAACATCTTTCATGATTGTCCCAGTGCTGTTTTGCTCCTGTGCTAAAATCAGAGAAACAAATGAACCTCAAGCAGAAATAAGACAGGCTTCAACTGAACGAGAAAATTGTATGTGTGTTTGAAATCAGACCCAGGTGGAACTGAGCGCATAGGATTACTTCTCTGACCTGTGTTTGTAATTGGGTAATAGTAACTGTAACTGCTGAGTTTCAGCTCTCCAGCCTCATCTAAATTTAATCTCACTCTCCAGGGTGCTCGCTATATTGCTGAAAATCCATGCTAATGGGAGACTTTACAGACAACACACAATATATTGGATGCTATACCTGAAAGCAGAAGCCCAGAGTGAACTCAAAGAGAGGGAGAGAACAAGGTAGAAGCTGTGTGATGATGGTCAGTTGGCTCACTGAGTTCTGCTAGTTCTAGGGTCAGCCCAGTGAGTTACTGCAATTGCAAAGGGTGTTCTCATCTACTGCATACTTGCTACTTGAAGTTCTGCAGGTAGGCACCTTCACCTGAGCATCGAAGAGTTAAACACACCAGAGGGAAAACACTTTAGAATAGAGCCAGGTGAATACTGAAAAGAGATACCTGGAAAAACCTTCCACTAATTTTATCATGAGCCATTCTCACACCTCTTTAGTTCTTGCACATTCATCCAATTAGGGAACGGAGATAATACAGGCCAGATTCCCTGCTGGATTAAATTGGTACAGCTCTATGGTCTTCTGTTTACACCAGCAGAGAATTTGGCCCCGTGTTTCTTGTCTGCTACCATGGGACTTTTCTGACATCCACAGCAAGCCAACACAGTAGGAATACTGTACACTTGCAGAGAACTGTTTGCAAAAAATTCACAGCGTTTAAAAGAACTGTAAACAATTTTGTCAAGAATTTCTAATAAATCTGAGGAAACCGAGATCTCTTTGTGGATATCTACAAACAAAATAATGAAGCAGAATTTATTGGATACATTGTGGGGTGTGTTTTTTGTTTGTTTGTTTTCTTTTCTTTTTGCTAATTATTCACTTAACTCTGCACCGGAATGTGATCCATGCTTACAGCATTTGGAGTTCATAGACTTTAAAGCCAGAAGGGACAATCATGATCATCTAGTCTGACCTTCTGCACATAGGCCACAGAACCTCACCCACTCACTCTTGTAATAGACCCCTAACCTCTGGTTGAGTTACTGAAATCCTCAAATCATAATTGCAAGACTTCAAGTTATCGTGAATCCACCATTAACACTAATTTAAACCTGCAAGTGACCCAGGCCCTGTGCTACAGAGTAAGGTGAAAAAAAACCAAGTCTGCCAGTCTGACCCAGGGGAAAATTCTTCCCAACCCCAAATATGGCAGTCAGTTGGACCCTTAGCATGGGGGCAAGACCCAGCAACCAGACACCAGGGAAAGAATTCTCTGTAGTAACTCAGAGTTACTCTGTAGTAACTCTCCATCTAGTGTCTCATCACTGGCTGTTGGAGATATTTGCTATTAGCTTCCTATGCATCTATTTCACTGAAAATGATAGCTCAGAGGTTCAACACTGAAGGCTTAAGCTACAAGCACAGATTTTCTCTTCACTGAGGGCCATTTTCTGACACCCTTTCTCATGCTGAGTACTCCAACAAGTAGTCCTGTCAAAGTGAATGGGACTACTTGTATGGCCAGATCCATAGCTCGTGTGAATTGGCTTACCTACTGTACATTGAAGTCAATGGAGCTATGCAGAGCCCCACCAGCTGAGAACCTGGCCCATGGAATAAAATGCTATTTAGTGTGAGTAAAGGAATCATCTGATGACCCTGAATCAGCAGTAGGTTTGTGGAAGATGAAAAAGAGTGGGAGAGGAGTAAGGAAGCTATAAACTCATGTTACCCAGGTAATTTCAGAGTTTATTTAAAAATAATTTCCAGTCTAATGTAAACCACAAACTGGTTCAAAGAAATTCATATGACGTTGAGAAGGATAATGATCGTGTGGTTAAGGTACTGGCCTGGATCTTAGGAGATCTATGTTCAATTCCCAGCCCTGACAAAGGCTTCCTGTATGACATTATGCTTAATCTCTCCATGCCTCTTTATAGAGTAGGGATAATGGTACTTTCTTTCTCCCACACTTTCTCTATCTTGTCTATTTAGAGTATTAGACTAGATATGGACTGTCTTACTACGTGGGTGTACAGTGCCTTGCACACACAGTTTTGTCTAGGTCTTCTGAGCATTGTGGTCATTTAAATAAAGTTTGATCAACCAATATGAATGAATACATTAATTCCAGCAACTATGGCAATATTAACCCTCATTACTCCAGGTGATAGTTTTCTCTGTGTTTTTTCCCCACAGTCATTGCATGGAATCTTTAACTTTTAAATCAAGGGCCCTGTAGAAATTTAACACAAAACTGTAAAAATATGATGTTTTAAAAAATATTTTTGTGAATTCTGACAAGAATTCGCCTCAGAACATGAGACCCTTCCCCTTCATCATCCAACAAAGAACAGCTGGACACTGAAAGTCAAAATGAGAATTAAAATGCTCTTCTTTTGCCTCTGATGTTGGGAAAATGAGAAAAGGGTGGATGTAGATTTTGCTGTTGGAACAAATCTTCCAGATCGTAATACCTGTTGGCTGTTTTCATCCTACACAACAGCTGTCCTCCCTGTCATCTGTGCTAGTAGTACCCATGAGAGATTATACAGACTCATCCTGAATCTTTCCCTCAGAAGTTAGGACCTCTTCATTTGTGATAGAACACACTGTCTCTCCGTCACACCCACTCTGCCTCTCTGCTCTCTCTCAGACCTCTACTGACAGCTTTCTGCCTCATTTACCGGAGAAACTGACTGCAGGGGAGAACACTGACAAAAAATAATGGTATACATATGTACTCTACATGGTTCCCAATTTACGTAAGCACAGTTTCCCCAATAGTGAAGGATAGGCAGGACTGACAGAGTAGCAGCCAGAGAGAAAGGAAATTCACTGGAAAAAAAGGAAGTGAGTCAATGAAATTACTCGGAGAGACATTTTTAGTTCTCCAAGGGTGTTAGAATGTTTGGTGGGGTAGAGTGATTCTGAACTGACCCTTTTTGCCAAGGGGCTTCTCATAAACAGTTTCATAGCAGGAAGCCCTGAAGAGGCCTAGAAATTTAAACTAGGATCTAATTATAGAACTTATATTGCCCCATGCAAAGGCTTAAGTTCAATATTAATAGAGTAATAATAATAGTTCGCATCAATAGATGCTGCTCCTCACTTATCTCTTATAAAGATCTCAGGATTTGGTCAGCCAAGATCAAATTACAGTTCTCTCTTGCTCCAAGCTCTTGAACAAAGTCAGAGTTTCATAAAAAAAAGTAGCAGAAAACATAGTACTGGCATCAGTAGGGTTGAGACCAGACTGGGGGACTCAACGGCAGGGCTGGCTCCAGGGTTTTTGCCGCCCCAAGTGGCAAAAAAAAAAAAAAAAGTCACGATCGGCGGCAGCTCCACCGCGCCGCTTTCTTCTTCGGCAGCAATTCGGCGGCCGGTCCTTCCCTCCGAGAGGGACCAAGGGACCCGCCGCCAAATTGCCGCCGAAGAGCCCAACGTGCCGCCCCTTCCCCTTGGCCGCCCCAAGCACTGCTTGCTGAGCTGGTGCCTGGAGCCGGCCCTGCTCAATGGGAATGGGGTGGGTGTCTATGTGTCAGAGATTTTAAAAAAATTGGAGGCCTAAACCGTGCCTGGAAAATATGCACACTCATATACAAATGGGAGATTGTGTAGACCAATTGTGCTGCCTATTAATTTCATTAGGTGACTCTTGGTTCTTGGGTTATAACATTTCTATATTCACTTTCTCCACACCATTCATGATTTTATAGACCTCTAGTATGTCCCCTTTTAGTTGTCTCTTTTCTAAGCTGATCAGTCCAAGTCTTTTTAATCTCTCCTCATATGGAAGCTGTTTGATATTCCTAATTGTTTTGCCCTTCTCTGTACCTTTTCAAATTCTAATATTTTTTTTAAGATGGGGCAACAAAAAATACATGCAAGTTGTTGGTGTACCATAGATTTTATATAGTGACATTGTGATATTTTCTGTCTTATCTATTCCTGCCACTGCACACTGAGCAAAGTGTTTTCAGAGTACTATTCACGATGACTCCAAGATCTCTTTCTTGGGTGGTAACAGCTAAGTTAAACCCCATCATTCTGTATGTTTAGCTAGGATTACTTTTTTTCCAATGAGTATTACTTTGCATTTATCCATACTGAATTTCATCTGCCATTTTGTTGCCCAGTCACCCAGTTTTGTGAGATCCCTTTGTAACTCAGCTTTGGACTTAACTATCTTGAGTAATTTTGTATCATCAGCAAACTGTTTACCCCCATCTAGGCATCTATACTGCACTCATCACAATGATATCTGAGTTTACCCCCTTTTCCAGATCATTTATGAGTATGTTGAACAACACAGTCCCAGTACAGATCCTTGGGGGACCCACTATTTACCTCTTCCCATTGTGAATACTGACCATTTATTCCTACCCTGTGTCTTTTAACCAGTTACTGATTCATGAGAGACTTCTAAGAATACAAAATCCATATTGACATTTTGTCAAAAAAACCAACATCTGAAAACCAAAATTTGTGATTTAGACTTCATTCTCTGGACTCGGTTTCTTATCTGGACTACATTTCCTGTGATGCACAGGAGCAGTTCAGCCAGAGTAGAGTGTGCACAACAGCATGAAAAATGTGTGTCCAATCAGAGAGCCTGGACCACAGAGGAGAAGGGGATCACAAGGCACCAAAAAATTGACATTTTCCATGAAAAAAATATGCATTTTCTGATCAGCTCTAGTATTGACATCAGAAATTTCCCGTTGGATTAATCCTAAACTTAAGACTTTCTTCTTTCCGTTTTTTTGCAGTTTTTAAACAAAACAAAAACAAATTTTAACTCTGCTGTGGAATACCATTTTTATTTTAATACTGTGGTATGGTCAGGCATTTTGAGATGCCTCAACGTAATAGTGTACTCTACAGGATAAGTTGTTGATACTCTTGTAATTGTGGTATTAATAAAAAGCAGCTGCACACTGAAAGACCAAATGGACTGAAACATGACAAAGGATGTAGTTAATGAAGGGTACGTCTTGCATGCACAGGAACAAAGTCACATTTTATCTGCCCTTCTCTTTTCTTCCAATAGTTTATCTTATTGTTGAAGGAATCACACCACAACTGAACTGTGGCAACAAGCAATGGACAATGCTGCAAAAGTCTGAATCTCTGTCATCTCAAATGGATAGATTTAAGGCTGACACACTTTTTTTTCTCTGTAGGAACACGTAATAGATACTTGGGTCAGACAATCATATAAGTAGGGGCATTGCCAGCAGATCAAGGGACGTGATCATTCCCCTCTATTCGACATTGGTGAGGCCTCATCTGGAGTACTGTGTCCAGTTTTGGGCCCCACACTACAAGAAGGATGTGGAAAAATTGGAAAGAGTCCAGCGGAGGGCAACAAAAATGATTAGGGGGCTGGAGCACATGATTTATGAGGAGAGGCTGAGGGAACTGGGATTGTTTAGTCTGCAGAAGAGAAGAATGAGGGGGGATTTGATAGCTGCTTTCAACTACCTAAAAGGAGGTTCCAAAGAGGATGGATCTAGACTGTTCTCAGTGATACCAGATGACAGAACAAGGAGTAATGGTCTCAAGTTGCAGTGGGGGAGGTTTAGGTTGGATATTAGGAAAAACTTTTTCACTAGGAGGGTGGTGAAGCACTGGAATGGGTTACCTAGGGAGGTGGTGGAATCTCCTTCCTTAGAGGTTTTTAAGGTCAGGCTTGATAAAGCCCTGGCTGGGATGATTTAGTTGGGAATTGGTCCTGCTTTGAGCAGGGGGTTGGACTAGATGACCTCCTGAGGTCCCTTCCAACCCTGATATTCTATGATTCTATGATAGGGTAAGTTGTCAAAACCTACTAACTAACCATAGCAGTGTTAGTAGCACTGATTCTGTCTGAGATATGTTCAACTATTTAAGGGCCAGATTCTAATACCCTTATTGATACTGAAAGTATCTTACTCCACGTTATCCTATTGAAGCACTGAGTAATTTCAGTGGATTAATACTATCCCTATTTGTACCATTCTTTCGTTTTACAGTAAGATTTCCTGCAGGGAATTATGTTAATAGACTTGGCTGTGGTTCTACTCTGACACTGTTGCTTCTCACTGCATTTTTAAATAAAAATGAGCAAAACGTGTTCTTTGCGAACAGGCCTTTTGATATAATTGGAAAATGGACTTATGTTTGATTTGCCCTTTTGCTGCCACACTAAGGCATATTTAAATGGTGCCTGCTCATTGCAACAGACAAAGTAATTTTACAGATTTCATCTGAGCTTTCTGACTTTGCTGTTTACACAGCCACAGCATATGCCCCGGAAATACATATCCGTGGAACAGCAAGTTGGTTAGTTGCCCATCCCTGAGAAGCTAGAAACTACAAACAACAAAAATAGTTGCAAACCCAGTTTAAAACAGCTGGACACCCTAAATCTGAATCACACATTCAACAAGTACAAAACTTCTGGCACTGCTTTGGTGCTCAATCTGTCACTCTTTTAAAAATGATTATTTTTTAAATACTCAGCACAGAATACTCAGGAGACACTGAATTCAAACTTATTAGCAAAATATCTAGATTCAGAATCGTACAGACGTTCCTAAATCAAGAGGATACTTTAAAGTTATAAAAGCAGAAGACACTTCTGTCATGGCTTACTCACGCAGAAGCATTAAATTCGGCGATAGGGATAAAAGTCGAACTTTTAAGGGATTTGGTTGCGGCAGCAGAAAGAATACTACAGAGAATCTTCTGAGGAAATCAGACCAGGGGAGTAACAAGTTCTAAATGGCAATCTTGTTATTAATGATTAACTATGACCCTGATCCAAAGCGCATTAAAGTTAACTGAAAGACTCACCCTGACTTTAGTGAGATTTGGTCAGGCCCTAAATGCACTTCTCCACTCCCTCCCTGGAACCATTCTGTTTGGAAGTGAGGGTGGGGATAGAGAGGGGAAATACACTGGGGACTTGGAGCCATTGTAGGGGAACCCAGGGGATGCTCCAGGTATGGGGATGAGCCCTGTAGCTCATTCCAATGAAGGCCAAATTTCACCCACCCCTAATGGATCCCAATATTGATGCCCCATGGGTAAAAGAAACTGTGAATCAGCCACAAAAATCATGAGATTGGCTTGGAAATCATTAGGTTTTAAATGCTGGGTTACTTTTATTTAGTTCTGGATTCTGAGCATTTGGGGGTCATATTTTCAGGCTTTTCTCCACAACCACAAGGGATAGAAACTTGCTTTAAAAAAAAAAATCAAATCTGAGATTATTCCATAATCAGGACTCCAGGAACCTGAGCTTGCTGGAAAACATTAAATATCATGACAAAAGTCGCAAGAGTTGGTAAAAACTGGGATCCTCACAGAATCATCCTTTTCCTTTACCCTGTCCTATCCAGGCCTTATATTATTTACATGTAAGGCTTCAGTGTGTATGTTTCCTCTTGATTTAGGAACAATAGCTGAAATTTTTCTCTCATACAACTGATATGATATAATACCTGAAGTTATAGAAATTGCTCCTTTTAGAAGATTAACTCATTTAGAAGCTGATCCTCCCACTCTTACTCATGAAAGTTAGTCTAACAGAAAATCATCAGGACTAGTAGTCTAGACTAGAATGGAGTGTATTCCATCTGTCTGTATAAATCCGAGGTATTTATAGGGTGCCCAGCCATCACCATTGCATCTAGGTGCCGACTACTCACATAAGGACACCAGGATCAGGGTCCTAATTTTGGGAGTGGGGTTTAAAAAGTAGGAAGATCCTAGCCAAAACCTCAGTTTTTCTGTTGTTTTTGTCCAGCAGAACCAGGAATCACTCAACCCCAGTTTAAGTCTAACGTTTAAGCAGGGTTCGTTTCGACTCAACATCTGGTCTATAGTTATGTGCATGGTTCCTTTAAAATTATTGGCAGATGCAAATCTTCTGTGACACTTCACAACACTATTTCACCACAAATTACCCTAATTCTGAATTTACAGCTGCAGGCACAAAGAGGGGAATGTGTTGTGATGATTTCTTCTGTCCTCTGTTAATTACCATGTGGAAAGATTGTCATCCCTAGGGCAGGATGGCTGGTGTCTGCAAGGCAATCAGATTGTCTAAACAAGTCCAGCTGCAGATGGGCCAGATTAATTTTTCTTTGACAGCAAATAAAAAGGGGGAGTCAAGGAGCTGCATTGTTTACAGATGGCTCATATGTGAAGGTCCACAGCACTCACAATAAAGCTGATACAGAACGTGTAGCTCATACAGGGCGACAGCTTCTTAATGTCTTTGGACCCCATTAATATACACAATTAGTGCTGCTGACAGGCAGCTCCTCCATTAGTTCATTAAAAATAATACCAGGACATGCCAACATGCAAATTTTATAGCATAATTCTTCTTGACATGAGCAAGTAGGTACTGAAATAATAACACAAGGCTGGGGTGCTACCGAATATCCCACAAGCAGTCAGGTATTCCATACACCATAGCGTGAAATAGGGGGACCATGCAAGAGGGCAAATGCTCCTGTTAACGAGAATAAACATGTTGAAGGGAAGCACAGGCATCCACAGAGAGACAGTCCCTTTTGAAATCACCACATCTCCTCTGGGAGGTGGGGCCTTTGACAGAGCAGACTAGTCAGAGGGTGGGGGCACTGACTCTTACAAAAATGAGAATCATCCCAAAGGTTTTAGCCTATTTGTGATCGCTTTAAGCTTCCCAGCCGGGGAAATAGCCACATGGGTCTTATCCCCTGCCATACTGCTCTGGTTAGGCCCATGGCATTCAGTCACCCATAGTCCCTTGCAGTCTGTTCAGCCTACAGATGTGGAGTTATTGCTGCTCATGACAGCAGTAATTTCTATATTGCTCTTTGCAATCATGCAGCTTCTTTGCCCTGAGAAGTGACCATGCCACGCAGAATGCCCAGACTCGCCTCCATAGTGCAAACAACAACACTGTGTATCTTGGAATAACACTTACTGAATACACAACATGTTAGAGAGCAGGAATGAGCCCCAAGGGACACGTTTTCAAATGTAACTACAACAGCTGGATTTGAAACAACACACATACCTTTGCATGTGCAAACAACAAGGGTATCTTTAGAATTTGGGAACCCCACCACGGTTATGCTTGGGGACCTTCCATTATGTACACTGGAAATTCTCCCACTCTAAATAAATTAAATAAAAATGTTTGTACAGCACCTAGAACAGAACAATGGGACCCTGATCTTATTTGGTATCTAAGTGCTACCATACAAAAAGTAAAGAATATAATCCAATCAACCTCTCTTTTCTTCCCCCAATCCTCTCAATCTTTCTTCCCTCCTCTACTTTCTCTCTCTGCTAAGAGTAAGTACAGCCAGCAGACTGCCAATTAATGCATCCCAACAGCAGCAGAACCCACAGTCAACAAGTTGAATGTCACAGTCACATGCCATTAACTGAGAAGCCCCCATGGGATTTGGATCTCACCAGCCCCATAAACTGATTCTGACAAATGGATATCAGTATATGCAAACTGGCGAGCACCTAACTAGCCATTACTGATTTCACTACACTCATTTTTGTGGGTGCAGTCTAATGGAGAGTGTACAGGGCTGGAAGTTGGTAGACCAAGTTCTAATCCCAGCTCTGCCACTGAGCTGCTGTATGATCTTGGGCAAATTCTTTCACCTCTCTGTTGCTGTTTGCCCTCTCACCATAGGTCTGTCTTGTCTATTTAGACTGTAAATGCTTCTGAGAAGGGACAGTCTTTACAATGTGTTTGTACTGTGCCTAGTATAATGGTCCCCCCAGTGTCAGCTGGGGACCCTAGGTGCGAGTGTAATACAAATCCTAAGTAACGATAGTAATAATAATACACCCATATTTGAAAAATTGGCCCTGTTGATATGTTGCAGGTAGCTCGTGTGTGTAATTTATTACTTCCAGTAACGTAGCCGTACTTCAAAATATAGCAAAAAAATTACAGAATTTGCAGAAGTTAATGCAAAGACCTAGTGTACGGGGGCTTATTCTCCTCTCATTTATACTAGTTTTATGCTCTGTTGACTTCAAAGGAGTGGTTTTGGATTTACACCAGTGTGAGTGAAAGGAGTATCGGACCCATTGTCTCTAAAAGTGATGCAGCCAGTATAAAATTCTGCAATTTCTATGGCAACAAGAAGGAAACTGCTAGCTGTCTGGGATTTGTTCACTCACATGTGAGAGAGAGAGAATATTTAACACACATAACCAATTTAGCTTCACCAAGGGACAAATCAGTAGTATAGAAACATCACCTTGGCTTCTTCCATGAATGCTCTTTCTCATGGACTCACAGGGTATCTGCTTGTTTTCTACAACGAATGATTACGTGAGACGTCAGTATTCTCCATGTGAATGAATGGTGAAAAATGGATTTGCCATTGATTAGATCATTTGGTAATGTTCCCAGATTGCCATGGCACTGATCCTCTCACAACCCTAGCCCAGTACAGTAATAACCTCAGGTCTGAGCCCCCAGACACTTACTGCCAAGCATACATTCTGCCTGGCCCTTTATGTGGGTGCACAGGGGCGAGAGCTGGGCGTGGGGGGGAGAAACAGAGCCTTCTCTGACCTATACAGCTCACATAAGGTTAGGGCCAAGCAAAATTCCATTCCTACACTCAAGAGAGTTCCACTGGGTTTGTTCCATCCCTACTCTCCTGTGCGCATGCAGTGCCCCAACGGAGGCAGGGAATGATGAGGGGCAGGCAGGGCCACAGCTCCACGCCCTTATTCAGCCAGCAGAGCCTATTGACCATGTGGATGGAGGAAGATGCACCTCACAAAGGCATTTCTTGGGGCAGAATGCAACCCAGTGCTCCCTCTGGGATGGTGCAGCTCCACACCACACCCAAACTGAGCCCAGTGTGTCCAATCCAAGGCCCAGTGAATAGACAGACTCCCATTGACTTCAATGGGCTGTAGGTCAAGCCCACAGTGTTTTGTTACTGCAGAGCACTTAGGTGTGTGAGAAGATCGATTGACTCCAATTGGGACTATTCATGTGCTTAAAGTTAAGCACAAGCTGAAGAGCCTAAGCACAAAGCAAGTGCAGGGTTAGATCCTCACACTGTACAAACAACTCGTGCAATACAGTCATTACAGTTAAATGATGTGGGTATATGAATAATTTTTTTGAAAGGCAGGAAAAGGGCCTGATACTGCAGAACTCATTTTCACGAGTCACTAGAGTTTTGCACAAGTAGAGCCAGCTCAAAACTAATATCTTGACTGAGTCTCATTCATTTTGTGTAAAGGAGAAATACTCCCCTTTCCTCAGTCCAGCACTCTGAATGCTTAAATGATAAGTAGCACTCTAAACATGAATGAATTCAGGGCTACTGTATAGTACATATCATATAGCATCATCTTTTAAAACTGCACACTTGCTGGATGAGCAAGATGGCGATTTTACTAGCAGGGATTTTACAATACTACTGGGGTGTGAACATAACATAATGTAAAGAATTCATCCAAAAACTCAGATAAGGTTTCAGAATTTTGTGGCACATCATGAACATGCTTTATTTTATTTTTTTGGCTTCAATGTGCCACCTAGGCAGCGCCACCTGGCAGCAGTTTCAAGGCACAGCCTGCATATGATAACTTACCAGAGCCAAAAAACATGTGTGGGACAATCCTTTCGCTTCATTGTTATGCAGGCAGCATGCCACAAAATGCTCTCATCCCTACAGCACAGTCCTGAAATGCATCATAGTGGAGTATTTTGGACTATTGGGATATATACTCCTGTATGTGGTTGGAAACGTAATTATCCGATGTAAACTATCTCTGTGTAAATGTGAAGTATTTTACACAATCTGCTTAATAAATAATAATAATGCTGAGAATAGTGATAGATTGCTATAAGGCTAAAGGAAACATCCGACATCCCCACATTTTTATGTTACTTTTACCATAATAGTGATGGTACAAAAGGTGCACTTCCCATTACATTACCGTTGGGTACTGAGTGAACACTGACAATATTGGGCCAAACTCTCAGCTGGTGTAAATCAGTTTAAAATGGGCACTTCAATGGAGCTAAAACAGATTTTCGTGGCCACGCTTTTTCCAGAATATAAATAATCTGCAAATGGTGATGGGTGAACATCAAAAGCCTTGGAGTTTGGGAAAAGCAAACTGCAAGCTTCAGATGATGAGATATAAAGTGGATGAGAGTATATAGTTCAGTACTACAAATATCTGATCGGGCAGCATGATCTAAAAAAACAGAGTGAGATGGCGTTTGGAACTCCTATATTCTAATCCTAGTGCTTCCAGAGGTCACAGTGTGGGTCTGAGCAACTCATTTAATCCCTCTCTATAAAATGAGGACACTAGTTTGATTTATCTACCCTAAGTAGGTATTTTTTTGTACCGTGCTCTGAAGATGTAAAAATATTTGCAACATGGTATTATTCTGAAGTCAGGCCTTCCAAGATACTTTAGTTTGTGCATGTACATTTGGTGCTCTTTATCTGATGTGCCTTACCCTCTGGCAGTACATGTGTGTTGCACTAGAATCCACTGCAACCAAAAGGTGTCTATAATCCATATTACTATTATTTATACTGCAATAGCACTGTGAGGCCCCTATCAAGGCTCCATAGTGCTAGGCACTGTCCAGACATGCAGTGAAAGGGGTTGTGGCAGGAGAGAGGAGAGAGAAATAAATTACTGTACATTAAGCAGAGACCTCAGCTCACTACTTGCCTAGCCGCTGTCAGCTGGTCGTACCTTGTAAGCATTGTGACAATATTGTTTTAGGGGAAACTATTACTATGGTATCTGCACAAGTACAAAGACAGAGGCTGACCGGGGAATAGATAGCATGGCCTTCCTGTGGGTTCTGCTAGTTTATGCAATGGAAATGTGGGGGAGGGGGAATCAGATTCCCACATTAAGCTTCAGAGATGCCAACTCACAGAGCTAGTCAGCACCAGCCAGGAATGCTCAGTGAAAGTGGCCGGTCTATTGATTGCTGTTCTTTTCATTACCTGGTGTACACAGCTGATTAGATCTCAACAGAATCAAATTTCAGGCTCAAGTTCAGGAAGCAGGTCAGCAGCCTGCACAAAGAGAAAACGCAGTGATAGGCTGCTGAAGCTGGGCACAGACAGACAGACGTATAGCTGATGCTATACGGACCACACTTAGGAGAGCGTTATATTTAGAGTCTCGTGCAAAGTTAAAGCACCTCTTACACTTGAGCTTTATTAAGGCAGAATTGGGCTTAAGATTTTCAAAAATGGCTGCCTACAGTTGGGCTCCCACATCCATATTTAAGTGGCCTCATTTTCAGAAGTGAGGAGCATTCAGCACATCCCCCTGACTTCAACCAGACAGAACTGTGGAAGCACTGCACCTCTGAAAATCATGCCATTTACTAATATGAATATAAATGACTAAGTTTAGACACCCAAGTTATAAATAATTATATGTTAATTAAATATAACCTTTAGAGTCACTATAACAAAAGCATTTGAAGTGAAGTGTAAGGGCCATTGAAGTGCCCATTTTAAATGGATTTACACCAGCTGAGAGTCTGGCCCATATTTCCTCTGCCCATCCAGTTCTATTGCATCATGTGACAAAATGGCCAATGTTGGTATGGTGGGTCCCGTGCTTTTCTTGGCAGGGGGCTAGGACACACCACTTACCCCTGCTCTTAGGTTTCCAATAAGACTAGGGGCCCAAGAAGTTGGTAAAGGAGGGAAGTAGGGAAGGGGTCTGGGTTTGCTCCTCACTCTGACCCCCAGCCCCTCTCCACCCCTGTGGGTTTCTTACCCTCTTCCCCCTTGAGTAGGGTTACCCTTGGTCCTTGATACTGGGAGGAGGGAGTCTCCCTTCCTCCAGCTCTCTGGTCTTTCAATTCTCAGCAACACCAGTCCTCTCTCCTTCCTCACTCCACCCTGTCTGCTTGAAGCAGGAGGTTTTTATTAGGTTCCTGACAGGGCCTTAATTGTCTACAGGTGCTCCAATTAACCTGTAATAACCTTCTCTAATCTATAGGGAACCACACCTTAATTAGCCTAGGGCTTATATATCTCCCCTCTCCCGCTGCTCCCTGGCTCCGCTGTATCAAAATATGAAATGCACCACTACAGTCCTTCATTGTATAATAATGATATATGTTACACCTACTCTTCCCTCCTGTATCAGACAACAGGGATCTCTCAGCTCAGGATTGTGAGTGTAAGATATTGGAATGTTAAGGCCTATCTGCATAGGCTAAACACAAATATTTGGGAGGGTGAAAGATTTCTTGACCCATAGCAGGATGGTGGATGAGGCACAGTATATGAAGTGTGTAAGCTGCTCTCTCGCCCATACCAGGTGACCAGGGAAGGTGGTACTGTACCTTTGGGCCATAGAAGATGAGATTATAGGTTGCAGCTCACTTAATTAGACACCACTTATGGATAGAGGTGGTTTGTGGCAAATATCTGATTATTAGATGGAGAAATGCGTCCAAGGATAGTGGTGTCGAATGAATGTTTGGTGAAGGCACCTAAATTATGGATTGCCTGACTTTTAAATATTTGGTGGATATTTTGTTTGCTTTATTAGAATTTTCAGGTTCTAAAACTGTTACTCTACATTAATAAATAATTACCACCTTAATCAACTCTTAACTATGCTCATTTGTGAATATCCTTAGGTTTTATATTTTCTGATATATGGATTTTAAAAAATATATTTATACTATGAACTATCAGGACATATCCTAGTTACAACCAATCTAAACCTAAAAATCTTCAAAGTGGTTGCACTGGGGAAGAGAAAATCCTAAATTACTGCTACGGATCTCAGGGTACATCTATACTTTTCTAGTAGAGTAATTTTCCAGATCAAGCTTTTATTGAGCCAGTGAACTAAAAACACCAGCATGGCCCTGGGTACACAGGTGGTGGCACAGTCTAGCTGCCCCATGTACAATTCCACTCAACTCCCCCAGGTATGTACTCTGGCATCTAGCCCATGCTGTCACCCTGGTGGCCATGGCATACTAGCTCAATCAAAGCTACTGCAAGTACATTTGCCCAAGGGGGAAGTTACACCTCCTGCCACAGTGTAGACCTTAAAAACCACAGTAGCGTCAGTTGATAGTCTGATTGCTCCAAGCAGTCACCCTGGATCTCCGCATCTTCACAATGTTAACTGTAGCATTAGGCATAGACGGCCTCTATAAACTTTGTAGCTCATGGTGTGGGCATTTATAGCTCTTGCATATCCCAGACTGTGCTTGTAGGCCTTGTAAACATCATAGCTGTAAGCTTACAAAATATACAGGGTGAAATTCTGGTCCCATGGAAATCAATGGAAATTTTGCCATTGACTTCTGTGAGTTCAGGATTTCACCCTATGTCTCCAAACTACTAGGCTTATGGCTAATACTCCAAGGGGCACGTCAACTCTTTGAGCCTCAGTTTCCCTTTACCATTCCCTGATGTTTACCACTCTTGCACAAGTTACTTAGGCACTGATTCAGAAAAGGAAGTACCTAAGCACATGCCTAACTTTAAGTATATAATTTGTACCATTGATTTCAATGGAACTACTCACATATGTAAAGTTATATTTAAGGTTAATGCATAAGTATCTTCCTGAATCAGGGCCAAAGTGTGGCCCTGCATAACTCCAGATTCGTCGTTCACATAAAGAGCAGGGATATACAATTTGTACAGTTCCAAAGTATTCATAAGCACAATGCACATAACTCTAGTGACCTGACATATCCAAGATTTGTCAGACCTTTGTTACATTTTAATATATTCAGTAGACTATACCCAGAGATAATTTGTCTGTTTCTAATCTGATTGTAAATGTTTTCCTATAAGGAACAATATTTTGAAGTCTGTGTGTCATAATATTTTAGCTGCCAGACATCTCCATTCCATACTTACTGTTCCAGTGTCAGTAAATCAATAGGCTTGGGCCTATGAATGAATGTTTTAGGATTAGACCAGAATGGATTGTACCTAGTTCTGTTCCCCTTATAGACAAGGAGTTGACATGCTGCTTAAGTTTTAAATTAAAAAATGAAACCATTCTGTACTTTTGTCAGATGCTTGAGCTATGGACAGCCCTGCTAGGGTTAAAGTCTGAAACACTAAAACAAAACACACAAATATTTTCTAAACTTTTTAATTGGCTTATTAAGAGCCTTCATAAAAAAACAATCAAAAACAGAATCCTCCCTTGAACAACAGCTGAACAGATCTCACACATACGAACAGTCCTTGACTCAGTATAGTCCACAATGATAACACAGTCCAGTCTCTGTGCTGAGAGTGCGCCAATGGCTTAGCCCACATGGATACTTAGATTTTATCTGCTGTATATCAGCTTGATTTTGGACAAAATGATACAATAGAAGGATAAGAGACTCCTTCCTCATTGTGGGCTCCATCTGTAAGGTGCCTGAACACTGTGGCACCAAAATCCTGCAAAGCACACGGATACAAATGCTTTGCTGATTGAGACCAGAGCATTTAGTACTCTACAAGATCGACCCCATATTCCCAGTCCTCTTCTCTAGCAATTGCTATATCTGGCTCTTACCTGCTCTGCCAGTTCTACTTCCTAAACAGGTAACATAAGTGAAAAGTTGGGATATATTTATAGTGCAGACACTGGCTTCCCCCAAGGACTAAAATCCTCACATCAGTGATGCCCTTAATATTTGTCTCATAGTCTCCAAGCAAAGGACCTGACCCTGCAAGCTTTATCCCACTGACTTCAAATGAGTTTCTCCTTATTTTACTATTGCCAGCCTACTCAAAACTGCCTGCACAAACACTGGAGAAGGCTTTACACCTACACAGTGAAATTTGCAATGAGAAAGGCTTATTAAATCATCTGGTCCATGCCCATGTCAATGCAGGACTGTCCCCAACAATATAGTCCAGATTTAAATAACTACTGTGATTGGGTTTTCTCTGCTTCCTTTTTGAATTTATTACACAGTCTAACAAACCTCCTTGTTAATCAGTCACTTGGTATTCAGGCTACATTTTCCTTTGGTCGTTTGCATCATATACCTGTTATATAAGGCCAGAATGTGAAGTTACTGCTCATCACTGTTAGTAAGGTGCCACAGTGCTCAAGCACAGTCTGGCCCTCAATGTTTTGAACCTGCTGTGCAATTTTTCATTATGCTTCCTACATATTAACTTGCTTGGCCCATCAATCGTACTGTCATTAGAGCATCCCCAAGACCTCAATCCTTTTGCCCAGAGCTATGTGAAACAATTCATTTTCACTTTTCCTGTTATTAACTATTGAACACTATGTGTACAAAGTGAGGTTTTTGCAAGTCAATGAGAGAATTCACAAGTTTGATCAAGCCTACATTTCACCATTACTATTGACACATTTCTTTTCCCTTCAACCAAAATGATGAATATCCAAATATGAAACACACACGTGCATCGCAAGTAGAAGTTGGCCACCGTCACTGAGAAATGTCACCATCTTGCAGCAAAAGACAAGTTTACACCTGCAGAAAAACCAGTAAAACAAAAAACTCCTTTCTCCATTGAAATCAGAATAAATAAGTAAATAAAGGCCAATACCACAGTGAAAATAAGATTCTCCATTGGCAGTGCAAATTCTTACTTCACAGCTCTGTTACTATATCTTCTGTTTGGAGGAGAATAAAATACCTCTGACCTGGTTTTTGCCTCTTTTATCTCAATAGTGCAGCAGGTTATAGAAACATCACAGGAAGCTATCAAGAGGTCTAAAGAGAAGACTTTAACCTTCTTATTACAAAAAAATGTTCTTTTCTATGTGCATTCTTGACCTCATGCAGCAAATCAATCTCCCATTCATGTCAGAAATCATTTATAGAATTAAGTGTACAGAACTATTGTAGAGGATTCTGAGTCTATCCATCCATCCATCTGCTGCATCCATCCCAAGAGGCAATGGGTATTTAGTTAGTTATCAGTAATTGTTATAATATTTTAACAGAGCAGCCAGGGCCGGCGCAACCCATTAGGCAACCAGGGCGCTACAATTTGGGGGGCGGCGACCGCGGTGGTATTTCGGCTGCAGGACCTTCCGCTGCCTCTGTGGGGGGCAGTATTTCGGGGTGGGACCTTCCACCGCCTAGAGTGGCAGAAAAGCTGGCGGCGCTCCTGAGAGCAGCCATGACTATGAAAGCCACAAACAGGAAAAAAGTTAACAGAGAGAGAGGAGGTATAAAAAGGTTACTGAGGTGTGCTTATCTGAAGAAGAAAAAAAGTGATGAACATGATAAGATTCATATAAATCATTTTAGGACTAACCAAAGATTGAGAGGGCTTCCCTCCTCCCCGTTATTTAAAAAACGGAAGATAGAAATGTTCCATTTCAGTTTGTTTCAAATCTAAAAACACAGCAAAGTCTGTACAAATATATATCAACACCAGGTACAGTGAAAGGTATCATTGCCAGCAGAGATTAATTCAAACTGCAAAATAATAATGCCGATCATTCAAACTTTGACTTTTCAATGTAATTTTTCATTGGGAATTCAAATTCCAACAACAGAAAAAAACAAACCAACCCTCCAAAATGTTCATCAATATTTTTGGGCGGTGGACCATGTGGTCAAAATTTTTCACTTTTTTTTAAAAGTGTCATCAAAAATTAAAAACACTAGTAAAAAGATTTCAAGTAGTATTTGAATAATTTTTATTATTTTTAAACCAGTTCTACTTTCAGATAACCCTATGTCTGTAATTGTTCACATCAAGAACATTTGGTTTGGCCCATTAGTATGATAATGGCAGTTTGCAAAATTTAAATCCACGTCTGGGTTTGGATTTTGCTGTTGTCGATAGCTGTTGTGATTGTTCCTGCCAACCTGAATGCTGTGGTTGTGATTGGAGAAGGCTACAGTTGCAATTGTGGATGCCAAGCCTTCTTTCAGCACCCACTGTTCAAAAATGGATCTGTTTGCAAAACCCATTTTGTAACTGATGAGGCTCGGGTGAGAACTGTGTATACATCGCTAACATGAGAGAGCCAAAACTTGGCACTGATGTCAGTGGTTTATTGCTGGCCCACCTGACTGAAGGGGTGAGGCAAAAAAAAAGAGCTAGGTGCTAGAGCTAAGAGCTAGGTAGACTTGAACCTACTGGGGAAGGGGTTAATCCCCCTCATCTCATTTTTAAGTTACAGCCTTTTGTTACATTTCAGATTCTTTAGTGCCCAGCTCACTGCACCTCTCTGCAGAGAAAAAAAGACACACGACTCACTTCCACTGAGGGTCAAATTATCAAAGTAGATTCCTCAGACCACTTAGATCATGACACAAGGAAAACCACTGTGTGTGTGTCTGTGTTTGGTGACGGGGAAGAGGAACTGTGCAAAGGGGATCTGCTTTTTATAATTAGTTTAGGAGATTTTTTTCCCCCTCCCCTTCTCCTCAGCAGCAGTTAGTTGCTATTTTCACCACCTGCTAATTACTTAGTGCTGGTTTGTGGGAAGATTCTGCTTCGCACAGCATCCCACACAGGTTGTCATTTTGTCAAGCATTCCTTCATTAACGAGCTGTCAATACACTGCCAACAGCCACCATTTGGTTTATTCAGGGAACGGGGGCGCTCTGGGGTGGAGAGTTGGCTCCATGGGGTTTTAAAATAAAATAAAATAAAATAAATAAATAAGGCAAGAGGCAGATGTCTGACAGTCTGTTCCTCTGTGACACGTTGCAGCCATTTATTTTAAAGAGCCAGGCAGAAGGGGGAGGAGAGAATTGTACAGACTGTGCAGGTTGTATACCAAGCCATTCCTTCCCTCTCGCACCACTTCCGAAAGAATTTCTGGGTGCCAGGAGTGCTTCCCACCCATCCTCTAACTTTAAAATAACACTACCAGGAAAAAGCTTCTAGAGCAAAAAGGTACAGTTTGCCTGTAACCTTTGAGAAGAGTCATCCGAAATGAAATATGAAGAAAGCCTGCCAGCCACATAGGTGCTTTCAGAGGAGTTTGTCCTTTCCCACTAATTAAATGGATTAACAGAGGCTGACAGGCTTTGCCACGTCTTCCTATCACTATTCTGTGGAGATACCAATGATTTAGAATGGCTTTCGGGAAGGGAGAGGCACAAAGCCATGCTGTATTTGCACAGTCATCTTTTCTCATCTATTAGCCCCTGAGATCAAATCCCAGCTTGGTTTTACTGATTAGTTTTTGATTGTACTGTGCCTACTGGATAGGCTTTTAAGGTTAGCACAGCTGCTGAGAGAATTAGTGCATTTGTCCATTCTATTGGGTATTTCTGAGAACCTGTGATGCTGCTATTAAAATCAAGGTTTGGTTCCAAAATGTCAAGCTGGATCTTAGCTGTGTTGGCATTGATAACTGGAAATGAAAAGGGAAGTGGGGAGAAAGGAAGAGAAATCTATGGAGTTTCCAGCAACCAAGGAAATAAAGCATCATTTGGATTTCCGAGTATGAAAAATGTTGTTTCTTTTCCCAAGAGGCATTTCTGTAAATCATAGAATATCAGGGTTGGAAGGGACCTCAGGAGGTCATCTAGTCCAACCCCCTGCTCAAAGCAGGGCCAATCCCCAGACAGATTTTTACCCCCGTTCCCTAAGTGGCCCCCTCAAGGATTGAACTCAAACCCTGGGTTTAACAGGCCAATGCTCAAACCACTGAGCTATGTTAGGCAGGTTCTCAAACTGTGAGACTGGCTACCTCAGGAAGGCTCCAGTTATGTTCAGGGAAGACTCAAGACAGCTTAGGGAAAATGAAAGAGAAATATATTTTGTTCCTGCATAATTATTTTCACTTAGGTCCCAAGAAAAACAGACCCTGTTTTCACCTGGAAAAATATGCCCACAAAACCCACATATGAACACCCAAAATGGGTAATTACCCACACAACACTCCTACTTTTATGTATATGCCATTACCTGATTTGCATCTGCAAATACAGAATTGTAAGCCAATGTAACTAAAAACTGCAAATATTGGACTTAAAATGGAAACTCAGTTCCAACTTTAAGGTGGATCAAAAGGTATTTAGGCGAGTACATTTCTCTAAGACAAGACCCAAGAATCTTTGCTTCATCATTACAAGAACTTTTGCTCTAGGTCCAACACATAGAGAAGAAGTTTTCATGTGAAAATGACTGCATGATTGAGGAAGGAGGCAGAATAGGCCACCTGCAATTCTATTACAGAAAGCATATTTAAACTGATGTCAAAGTCAGCACAGCAATTGCTTTAAAACATTCAAGTGCAATTTAAAATGCTGCTGTTTGGATGAACAAGCCACTTCCCTTCACAATTGGAAATACCTCCCAAAAACTCATGAAGCCTTCATGAGTGGAGTGGAGGACAGATAGCAATAAGACAAAAATGGAACTGGTACAACATGTGTCATTTATCCTCCACTTTGCAAATAGGTTGCATCTTGTCCTTTCCTTCTTCATTTTGCCCTTATTTTGTTGTTTCTCTATTCAAATTGTAAGCTTTCCAGGACAGAGTTCTTCCTGTATGACTATACTACACCAAGCATATTTTGGGCACTACCATCAGTGCTTAATTTGTAATGAAAGAGATGCCAGGGCTCAAGCAATTAGGTGTTGGGGCTCAAGCAAGTTTTTTTACATTCATAACTGATGCAGCAAGCCCAGAGGTGCTGGGGTTCAGCCCTGGCACAAATGAAGCACTGATTACCACATTACAAATCAAAACCAGCTGTTCCTGACATGCTGAAACTCATCCAAACACAATCCTCCCATTTTTCCATGAAATTTCTCATTCAGAAGTATTCAGGACTAAATGTAGGAGCACTGTAGCTTTTATAAATGTAGCCACAGAGAGCTCCAGGAGTATTTTTCATTGTAGATAAATTAGGCAAAGGAGTTTATGCCCACACCCCTAAACACAAGTGACCCTCTCCTCTTTTCTCACATTAATCCTTTAAAAACTGCAGAACGATTCTGAATGGAAAAGAAAAACTTAAAATGACACAGCTATAATCTGTTTATTCAAAAAGAAAAGGATAAGTTTGCATTTCAGAACAATTCACAGCATGCAAATGAAAGAGTCCCCACTGTTTGCAAACATTTACCTGGCTACTCTCTTCGGGGGGCAAGGCGGAGGAAATATTGTAGGCAAAAAACTCATCAGCAAAGCTAAAGCTTCAAATAAATAATGTTTATAATGATGCCCTGCTACATCTTTACAACATACAAGGTGACACACTGTTAGAACTTCTCCAGAAGACCCATCTCCACAGTAATTTGAAATCTAAAACTGTGGGACTAGGATTTGACCAGGACCAGACCAGAATTTGGCCTTGCATATCACTTTTTTCCCCCACAGCAATCTTCATCAGTTAAACGCAGAAATAACCACTCGAGAAGAGGTTTGAAAGAGAAGTACTAAACAGTGTTTTCAGCATCTCTTAGCCCATTGCCCAAACAATCATCTACACTTTTAAAGTGATGCTCAGGGAGGGAGTTGTGTGGTTCCTATCTACTTTCATGGGAGTCATACAGCTAAATCCCTGAGGTAACACTTTGAAAATGTAGGAAAATATGTCAAGCTAACCCGCCCAGACCGATCGCTGTTCCTGGCTATAGAGCAGAGAACATTAACATAAACCATTGCATCAAAAGGAAAAATCTACTGGGCTTTAAATTTGACTATTATACAAATATTTCTTCATCAGACTAAACGGGAGAGAGAGAGAAATCATCAGCAGAGATAGTACCATGACAGGACACAGCAATTATGGATGGCAGATATCATCATCGTTATTTAAACGCTGGCGATGTGCTCGGTGCTGCTCCAGACAGAATAAAGACTGTCCTTACCAAGAAGAGCTTAAAGTAGGATAATGAGATGATCTCTCTGGCAGAAGTAAGGGATCAGGAATATTTTTATATCATATTCATCAGGGAGAATTTAGTGGCATTGGGCTATTGCTTCTATTTTTCAGCTGTTCAGGAAGGGTGCAGGATGGAGCCTTATTACAACATTCACTTTCTGATGTGGAATTCAGGTAAAAGCTATTGTTGCTCCCACACAATCAGGATCCACTAAAGCTGAAATAGTGTCAGATTGGAATGGTGCCAGTGCTGAGTGATGCTACTTTAAGAGCCAACCCCTCAGCTGGTGTAAAAAAGCCCAGTCCCATTGACTTCTAAATAGCTATGCCAGTTTACACCAGTTTAGGATATGGCTGTAAGTGTTTATTTCATTAGTACAGTGTCTGTTTAAATAATATGGGAACAAAACTGTCACAGCCAGCTTAGCCCTTGACACAGCAAGTGAGTTTTTCTTTAAGTTGAAATGTGCACATTTAGGATATTTAAAATGCTTTTTAAATAAATGATAAAAGAGAGAGCCTGGTTTCTTGGAAGTGCGATTAAACAGTGAATCTGATGAGATCTGAAACCCACGTAATTAACTTCTGCACACAAGTCTGGAGTTAATTTTCTGTGCATCATATGTTTCTGTAGAGTGGCTCTGTTTTGATGTTTATCTGTGATGTTTTATTTGTATTGTTTTATTGTTCACGAAATAATAAAATATATTGCATACATAAAAGGCAGTCAACATAAGGCCATATTATGCCATTGAATCTTAAGCAGTTCTCACCATTTGTTTCAAAGGAGGAGCTTGGCTCAGAAAATTTTGGTACAATATAATTTATTGGAGAGAGTCAGGGCTGACTCTCCCCTCACACTGTTTTTAGGTTGGTAGAATAGACACTGACTTCACTGGAGATGATTCTGACTTACACTGATGTGAAAAGAGAATCGGGTTCTCATTTTGCAGCCGTCACAAAGACAAACTTCTGTTGAAATCCATGGGGGATTTACCTGCCTGAGAAGGTGCTACACACACACACACGCACACACACACACACACACAATTGCATTTGCTATATGACCATAATGAAGAATCATTGTGAGTCACTTTCTTCTTACACTGAATAAGTCTTTATTATCATGAGGAAAATGGTATTACCCCTATAGATACTTTGTCTCTTTCTGCCACTGTAAAACTTTGCCAAGTCGCCTCCTTCCTGGCTGCATACTATAGATTTAAAGAACCAGTGCCTATATATCCTCACATCGTTTAGTCTAAGGACAAACTACAAATTTAGGGACAAATAATCAAATACAATATAAAAACAGTAGGGCTTTTGGTTCTTCATTAGCAACTCACTCCTTGGAAGTCTGAAGGTTCAGTATTCAGGTGATTGTCATTTAGAAACACAGAACAATCCATGATGTGTATTTGAAGATAAGACAGTAAACATAAGTGAATATTCATAATGACAAAAGCACATTCTGGAAGCTATTGCAGCACAGGCATAG
Source organism: Terrapene triunguis (assembly GCF_002925995.2). Lineage (NCBI taxonomy): Eukaryota > Metazoa > Chordata > Testudines > Emydidae > Terrapene > Terrapene triunguis. The sequence continues at coordinate 1,103,621 of NW_020698066.1, read as the reverse complement.
CAAATAGAATCTATTGTGCAGTCCTAGGATCTCTCCCATACAGTCCAAGCTGTAAATAAGACTCTTAAAATGGTACATTAGGTAGGTAGCTGTGTGAATCATTATTATTATTTGTGCTGCTGTCAAAACTACTATGGGATGGAGAAAGTTATATTTGTGACAGTTTTTGGAAATAGTGATACGAGTCATCATGTGCCACAAGAAGCTAAAATAGCAACTTTTTTCCACAGAGGACAAAAATGTCATGATGGTATCTGCATAGTCTGCCAATGAACTTTATCCTGGGCTATATCCCCTCCTGGCTCCCTTCATAGTTCTTCCAATGTGCTGCAGTCCTAATCTATAGTGCCTCTTAAAGGTGACCTGCAAATGAAAGGGGAGTGGGGAAGGGGAGCTTTTTGCTTCTTTGACATGTACAGAGGTAGCCTGAAAAGTTTTGGTTTTTATTTTTAAAAAGTTGTTTTTCCCGCCACTTTTTACATTCAAAATTCAGGTCTTGAGTAAAAATTTCAAAAGCAGCTCAGGGTACTGTGACAGGTTGCCCACCCCCTCTCCAGGGTGCCACCTGATGTAGTGGTGTACCACTGAGCCCACCTGTTCCACCAGCCTGGGCTCCCTTACACTGCCCTGCTGAGCCAGGCCTTCAAGCCTCCTCCAGCACACACAGGTAGGGACACACCCAGCTGCAAAAAGACACAGACACTGAGATCAGCGCTGCATGGGAAGACTCAGCTCGGGAATTGCCCAGCACTCAAGTGCACACCCCCTCTGGAGTGTAAACCCAAAACTGTATTGTCTGGCGCTGCACAGAAATCTGTACAATGTAAGCTCAGGAAATCCGCCCCCTCCCTCAATGTGGAGGAAGATATGCACTCTCCTCCCCCCTCCCCCCATTATGAGTTCCACAAACTGGTTTTAAAATAAACAAAAACAAGTTTATTAACTACAAAAGGTAGATTTTAACTTAAAATCTGCTTTGATCTGTTTGCTATCCCTTATAATCACTTAAAATTTTTAAGTGATTATAAGGGATAGCAAACAGATCAAAGCAGATTACTGAGCAAATAAAACAAAACATGCAAACTAAGCTTAATATATTAAAGAGACTGGTTACAAAAGTAGTAATTTCTCACCCTAAATGTTGTTTTATGGCAGATTGCAGAGGATCTTGAAGACAAGTTGCTCTTGCTTGCAGCTTAAAACTCCATGTATTTCTCCCACAGCCCAGACATCTTTTCTAGCCTGGGTTCAGTCCTTTCCCCCCGCCCCTTCGTCTTTGTTTCTTAGATGTTTCCAGCAGTCATCCTGGGCAGGGATTCAGTGAAGATGAACCTTGATTAACTCACTTCCCTGCCTTAAATAGGATTTACACATGGTGAGAATCCTTTGTTTCCCAGTTGGATCCCCACCCCCTATTAGTGGAAAAATACTAGTAGTCCAAGATGGAGTCCAGGACCAAGTGACATGATCACATGACCCTGCAGTGTCAAAGCAGCATCCCAGGAAGCTTCTCAGGAAGGTGGGAGATGAGCATCTTCAAAGTCCTATTGTTCTCCCTAATGACCCATCGAGGCTGATTGCATTTTGTCTGGTGGGCATTTCCCAGGTGTAAACCTACTTGTAATTGTTACATAGTCAATATTCCTAACTTCAGATACAGAAATGATACATGCATACAAATTGGAAAGGTTATGATTTATTGAATATGAATATCCTACGATACCTCACGTGACCTATCTTGCACAGAACACATCTTATTTATGCCATATTCCTATCATAATATCTCTATGAAGAATATGGGGCATAGTGTCACAAGTACATCTACATTGCAATAAAAAACCCCACATCTCCACATCTCAGAGCCCAGGTCAATTGACTCGGGCTTGTGGGGCTAAAAATTGCAGTGTAGATGTTTGGGCTTGGGCTGGAGCCCAGGCTCTGAGACCCTCCCCACTCATGGGACTTCAGCACCCAGGTTCCAGCCTCAGCCCGAGCATCTACACTGCAATTTTTAGCCCTGCAGCCTAAGCCCTGCAATCCCAAGTCATCTGACTCAGGCCAGCCACAGCCGTGCCACGTTTCTTTTATTGCAGTATAAATGTACCTTAAGTAACTTAAGAGAGGGTAAGTTCCATTTTCAAAAATGACACTCTCTAAGGAGCCTAAAGATCAATGAACTTCAATGGAACTTAGGGCCAGTTTTTCAATGATATTTAGTCTCCTGATGCTGGGCATGGACAGAGATAATTAATGAAAAATTAAAAATAGATAGCCAGGAGAGGAAGCAGGGCCAGGAGCAGATGATAAAAGTGATGGAGGACCAAACGGAGATATTGAAGCCCCTAATCAAGCTTCAGCAGAATACATGTGTGCTCTCCCTCCCACCCCGCAGACCATCAGAAATGCTTGCCATACTCTCCTCAACCTCCTCCCACACATTCCTTGCCATAACCTCCTCCCACACATTCCTTGCCTCTCCCCAGCCCATCACAGTACCCCATTCGCTCTACCCCTTCGGACAGCTTCCTAAATGATAGCTGGACTCACACACAGCTTTGAGAGCCTCCGTCAAGAGAGTGCTCCACTCAGTGCTATGTCCCTTTCAAGAAAGCATTTTCTCTGTGTTGGTTATTGCTGTTTAATTTAAAAAATACTCTCTGAAAGATAATCAATCTTTATTTGTCTCCTGCATGCGGTGGTTGCTGCTGAAATTAATACACAGTGGCAACTGGCACATTTGCAGACTACAAATCACAGTCAGGAAGCAATCATCAAAGCTTCCATGAAAGGCGGCAAGTTAACAAAGCCTGGCAGAATGCTTTATAGAAAGACACATTACTGGTGCTCATTGTCAACATGTTGCCACAAAGCCTCCTTGATTTGAATAGCCGCCCATTGTGCTGCTCTAATAGCCCTGGTATCTGGCTGCTCAAAATCAGCCACCAGGCGATCTGCCTCCATGCTCCACCCCTGGGGGAACTTTTCACGCTTAGCCTCACAAATGTGGTGCAGTGCACAGCAAGCTGCTATGACCATGGGAATATTTTCCTCATTGAGGTCTAACCTGCCAATAGGCAGCACCAGTGAATTTTTAATCTGCCAAACACACATTTAATGGTCATTCTGCACCTGCTCAGCCTATTGTTGAAGCACTCCTTGCTGCTGTCCAGGTTTCCGGTGTAAGGCTTCATGAGCCATGGGAGTAAGGGGTAAGCTGGGTCTCCCAGGATCACTATGGGCATTTCAACATCCCCCATTGGAATTTTCTGGTCTGGAAAGAAAGTCCCGGCTTGCAGCTTTCTGTATAGGCCAGTGTTCCTGAAGATGTGTGCATCATGCACCTTCCCTGACCACTCCATGTTGATATCAGTGAAACAATCCCGGTGATCCACAAGCACCTGCAATACAATAGAGAAGTACCCCTTTCCATTGATGTACTCTGTCACAAGATGGTCTGGGGCCAAAATTGGGATATGCGTGCCATCTATCACCCTGCCACAGTTAGGGAGTCCCATTGCTGCAAAGCCATCCCCTATTTCATGCACATTTCCGGAGTTGCCAGCTTCCACACAGTGATCGCCACATGCTTCTCCACTGAAAGGGCAGTTCTCATTTTGGAGTCCTTGCACCGCATTGCTGGGGCGAGCGCCGCACATAGTTCCAGGAAGGTGACTTTCTGCATCCGAAAGTTCTGCCGCCACTGCTTGTCATCCCAGACCTGCATAAGGATGCGATCCGACCACTCAGTGCTTGTTTCACGAGCCCAGAAGTGATGGTCCACCATGTGCAGCTGCTCCATGAATGCCAAAAGTAATCCATGGCACACAACAGGGCCAGCAGCACAGATTCCTGTTCAGATTCAAAACTCATGAAATACTGCATGATTGACATGTTATGTTCATAACATTGACCACAAGATTAGAGAGCACTGCAGGATTCATGCTTTCAGCAAGAGAGATGGCAGGCGCAAAGTATACAGGGGCTGTTGAAAAATGGTGTGAAACTTAGTCTGAAGCCCACAGAATGATGAGACAGAAAAAACTGCATCATGGGACATTGAGCCCGCACCCACGGTGCACTGCGATCCACTCCGCCTTCCCATAACTCCTAGCTGCAGAAGGTGGCAAGTAGCACACTGAGATAGCTACCCAGAGTACACTGCTCTCACTGTCGATGCTAGACTACCAACTGTGGATGCGCTCCGCTGACACAAGGAACGTTGTGTGAACATGCACAAGCAACATAATTATAGTGGTTTATGATCGTTGGCGTAACTTGTGTTGGCTTAACTCTGTAGTGTAGACATAGCCTCAGAGTGAGAGAATTATGACATTCCACCCCACGAGACGTAAAAACATGGAGGCCTCAGGGCTGTGGGGATGCACTCAGAGAGACTAGAGAAGGGGTCAGAGGTGCAGCTAGCCCTGTACCCAGGATACCTTAGACCTGTCATTTTCCTTGTATTTTATTCATTTGATATTTTCTGAAACACAATCATCCCCATGTAGGGCTTTCCCCTCCCAACCCTCACCCCCACCCCCCACACACCAAGTTTATTTTAGAGATAGATAACATGTCATGAGATTATATGCTCAATTAAAATTTAGAAGAAACATATATTGGAATGGCATAAGATTGACATGAGGTGCCATTCACTTCAGCTGTCTTTGTATCTCTAAGGAGATTGAGCTGTCTATTATAGCCTGTGTCACTGTACGCCTGTCTACTGTCCAGTGGTATGGGACACTTGTCATCTTCCTGTCAGCAAAACTTATTAAAGGTTTAGGGGAAGAGAACTGCTTCCCCCTGCCTTGAAGTTTCTTCAATGCAGGAAATTCTCTTTTTGTATCTGCTTTTTTCAGAGATAAAAGCTTTTAGCTACAAAAGCTGCTCCCTTGAACTAAATGCCATTTTGCTGTTGGCAATGCCAAAAATAAGACTTTTACATGTAAAAAATATTTTTTCAAAGTCCTATAACTCAGATATTATAATTTAATAACTTCAATTAGTTACTTCTCTGCTTATGTGAGTACATAGCCTGCCTTTCTCTTGTTTTAGTTTGGGGAAGTTTAGAATTAGAAGGATCATGCCTTAGAGAATATTGCACAGAAAACACAGAGGTTGGGGCTTTGAAAGGAATAGCTGTTTAAAAGTATATAAAATTGTAGTTGCAGTCATGTCTATAAAAAGGATGTTGAGGGCCCTGCTATGAATGTTCATTTACAAAGTTTCAAGCTGTGATGGTGTAGCTGTGAATTTCATTTTACTATTTTCAAAATGCCACATTCATAATCTGTGAGAATGGATGACTAACTACATATGAAGTTACAAGATCAGCAGCAGCTAAATATAATATATATACATTCCCCTCTTATTTCCCTGCAATGCATGACAGGTTATGAAGTATAGAGCTGCGGAAAAAAGTGGAAGTGTCTTTATCATGATTTAGAACTGGAACCAGACTCCTTCACCTTGACCTTCTTTGTGCTATTCAAGGAGCTTTTAGCACTGCAGGAAGGACCTGTTTGCTATCACCATACAGCAGGTATTCATCAGCATATTACTCAGCAAATACTTCAGGGACTGCCAGGTGTTCAGAAGTATCAGCTCATGCAGCTGTATTTGCAATGTATGCTTCCCAGGGGAGCAGAATCACCAACTGGAAGAGAGATTGTGGAAGCTCTTAATAATATCATATGACATATCATGATGTAACATGACATGACACACAGCATGACAGATTGTAACTTGATAAAACGGCAAATATCTGGAGGAAAAGAAATTTCAACTCACCAATAACCCAGATTGCAAATATCTGCTATAAATTCCCATAATTTGGTAGAGATGTTGTTGATAAATTTTCATTATCTTCTTATTGCAACAGCTGTGAATCAGTTGCCCTCTAGGCACTACTGTAATACAAATAATATATTATAATAATTTTGACACAGGCTGTTCTTTCAGATGGGCCTTTTTAATAGATGCATCATTAGAGCTCTTGGTGTTTTTTATGCACTTTAGACTAGTTACCAGCATAGGTGGTAAACATAGGTGAAAGATCACGAAGCTATAAATGCCCTTCCCCCACAATCTATCAATTCTCTGTCTAAATATCTAGCTTGATCCCTTGACCTTTTGCATCATAAATCAAACTTTGAAGTGATTTTTCCCTAACCTCTCCAAGGGGAAAAAATTATTGTGTTGGAATTCTACATCCCTGGGTAGAGATTTTATTCTGAGAAGTTTGGTAAAAATCAGAAAAGGAGTTTTAAAGTTATGGTCATTTGGAAAATGGATTTTTGTTGCTGTTTATCATATCTCAAGATGGGGTAGCCTACCTATATTTCTTTGGTTTTGTTGGAGTTGCTGTGGACAAATGCCTTATAGTATTTTTGTATGCAGTGTAGGTCCAACCAGGATATTTGAGAGACAGGGTGTTGACCAGCCATTATACATTAAATGGTCCCTTAAAATATGGACTAACTACTTATGCTAAACAATCTGTTCCACCATGAATTTTGCTGTGATGCTGGGAGTTCCTTTCCCAGACCTGAAGAAGAGCTCTGTGTAGCTCAAAAGCTTGTCTCTCTCACCAACAGAAGTTGGCCCAATAAAAGATTTTACCTCACCCATCTTTAGGGTTGCCAACTTTCTAATTGCAGAAAACTGTACACCCTTGCCCTGCCCCCATCCCGCCCCTTCTCTGAGGTCCCACCCCAGACTCCCTCCATCCCCCCTCCCTCCATCGCTCACTCTCCCCCACCCTCACTCACTCATTTCCACCAGGCTGGAGCAGAGGGTTGGGGTACGGGATGGGGTGAGGGCTCTGGCTGGGGCCAGAAATGAGGGGTTCAGGATGTGGGAGGGGGCTATGGGCTGGGGCAGGGGGTTGTAGTGTGGGAGGAGGTGAGGGCTCCAGCTGGGGGTGCGGGCTCTGGGGTGGGGCTGGGGATGAGGGGTTTGGGGTGCAGGAGGGGGCTTCAGGCTTGGGCCAAGGGGTTCGGCGTGCAAGAGGGAGCTCCAGGCAGGGGCAGGAGGTTGGGGCACAGGAGGGGCTCTGGGTACAGGCTCCGGGAGAGAGTTTAGGTGTGGGAGGGGGCTCAGGGCTGGGACAGGGAGTTGGGGTGTGGGAGGGGGCTCAGGGTAAAGCTCCAGCCAGGCGGCACTTACCACAGGTGGCTCCCAGAAGCAGCCAGCATGTTTGGCTCCTAGGTGGAGGGGCAGCCAGGGGGCTCAGTGTTCCACTGGGCAGCCAGGGCTCCTCAGACTGCTCCAGTCGCTGGCAGGCCGACCCAGGCTCGGGGCTGCTCTGGGAGCCGGACAGGATTCAGGTCTGCGCCAGCAGGCTGGCCGGCGAGAGCGGGGTGGTGTGGGATACGTGGTGGAACGGGTGGAGGGGGCTAGGGCCTTGAGCAGAAGGGACTGGCAGGGGTCTAGCATCCTCAAACAGGGGGTGCACACACCACGCTCGGGTACAAGGTCACAATAAACAAGGCTATGTTTGTATAAATAACTAGTCACAGGTGGTGTCAACCACAAGGTCAAATGTAGGCCTTCATTCTTCAATGAGTTAGACATCTGCTTAATTTTACACACTGTTTGCAAAATCCTGGCTCTCTTGAAGTCAAAGGCAAAACTTGCACTGACTTCAGCGTATCCAGGATTTCACCCTGTAAGCAGCCCCACAGGACAAGTTGTTGCAGGACCAGATCTGAAACTCTTTTTCCAATGAAGTCTTTTGTTTCAGGTAGGCTGTGGCTGGATTCCCATTTCATTTCTTTGGTCATCTGTTGTTTCTTACATTTTTCTAGCAAGATTTTTGGATTTTCTAAAAAGCAGCAAAATGACATTATTGCTGGGAGCTTTGTTTTACTTTTTAAGACCCTCCGAAGAGTAAAGCATCCTCAGAGAGAACATTTGCAGTTGGATTCGTGTGGTCATAACCCTCCCCTCCCACACACACATACCACATTTCTCCTGGTATCTTCAAGCCTTTCTTATCACTCCTTCTGTGACAAGACCCACCAGCAGGTTTCATAGTTTTCTGTTGCAATGCCACGTATTGCTGTATTCTGAGCACAGTGGGGAGAAGGCCAGGTCCTGACATGGGCAGTAGAAGCCCAGACTCTCAGAAGTGCTTGGAGTTAGTCATTCCCAGGGTAACAAATGAAATGAATTTATGAGTACAAGCTAAATTCCATGGTACAGATGTAGCAGATGGTTTATATTTGCATCTGAAATTTCACAAGCGCTGCTGGAGCATTGTCAGCTTGTTAAATGTGTGTGTGTGTATATATATAGATAGATGGATATAATGAATTTGATTAAGTGTGGCTTGATTTGCGCACACAAAAACAGGGGCGGGGGGGACTATAATGCCACCTGCTACAATGCCACTAACAACAGGTCAGTGGGTGTATGATGAAAAGAGTCATCTGCTTGCAAACACATGGTTTCTTCCCCCAATGCTGCATATACTTTCGCCAAACCTATTTAGCACATGGAGTCAAATGTATCATAAAAATGAAAAGTATTCCTATTTTAGAGGGCAGCCCATGGGATTGTAGTTACTGAAACCTATTAACACGTACAGTGAAACTATCCTGGCAAGCAGAAGTCTCATCATTTACTTACTTGTTCCATAAAACAATCACATTTCATTGCAAGAATGTGTACGTATTTAATCAGCCTGAGCCACCTCCCACTGAAGTGAATAATTCCCTCTGAAGTCATTGAGAGTATTTCCACTGACTTCATTGGCTTTGGATTAAGCCCTGAAGGAGTAGAGAGTTTTTAGACCTCAGTATCATTAAGAGGAATGAAGAGCTGCATTTGGCCCCAATCTTGCAAATGACTATGTGAGCAGACTCCAGTGCCTGCACATAGCTCTACTGAAATCAGTGCAATAGGATTGCTGGAGTGGGGCCTTATTTGGGATGCAAACTGGTGAGTGAAATTAGGAAGTCACTTGTGCCAGGAACGTGACAGTTAAAGAGCTTGACCCTGACCTAGCAGACTCCTGTGTGAAATTATTAGGCAGGTGAAGGATAGGCTGTTCAGGTCATCTTCATAAAAGAAATCTAGTTATCAGTTCTTCTGGCTGTGCAGCAGCCAGATCTAGAAGATCCTATGAAATATCATGGACTCCCTTTGCTTAGACTTATGGCTTCATGCAACATCCTTGCAAGGATGAAAATTATTAAAGTTATTGGGAAGATTTTTTCCCCCCTAGACATCACAAAGAATTGTCTGGGACAGAAAACAAACAGAACAGTTTTAGAGTTTGCCTTTCCAGAAAAGCCTATGCTCACACTTTGATAGTAAAGTTGCTTTGGGACCACTGATGTATTCTGTTCTTTTATGGGTCATCTAGGAGATCTGTGTGTAAAATCTAGGGCAGGGCTGTACATTAAACAGCACCATTTTCATCCTTCTCCCTCTGTACCTCAGCAGCCACTCTTTTCCTCTTGTTTTAACTAAACGGAGTTAACAAGCCATTCAGAAACTGCTCAGCCACTTCTCTAGACACTTATTTTTTAAACCTCTATTGCTGTACACCTGTATGTAACCCTTCTGCCAGGTGCTGTCAGCAACAAAGGCATGTTATCGAGGGGTTCCTTCTGAAAGCTTAACAACACCATCTCGAGTCCCCACCAAGAAACCTGGAAAAATCAAATATCCTCCAGAGTGCAGTACTTCCTCTGAACAACCACTGATACGGTACCAAGAAAAGTTTATTGGGGGGAAGGGAGTCACAGAATAAATTTTGGAAAGCCAGTAATAATTTATCAGTACTTGTCTATTAAGACTCCCACCCACCCCCACCCAGGGCATTCTGCCAATTGTCTTAACTAAGGTCTCCACTCAGGGTTGTAAACATCCAACACAGACAATGTGTTCCTGCAGTAGCCACTTCTTTCCTCCTTCCTTTATCACCCTCACTCACTGTTTGCTGTATCATGTGTTTTCAGAGTCCTGAGTTCATGCAGTTTCCAGCACCTAAGGGAAGTGCTGCCTGGTCTACTGCATAGGATCTAACCCAGCTATAGTGATTACAGCCTTTATTGATTGGGGTGGAGGGAAGGCACCTGACTGGAATTCTTCAGCTATGGTGCTGCCCTCTGCATCTTCAGCAAAAGCCCCTTTGATCACCATTACCTGCCTCAAAGCCATCTCGCTCACAAAAGCTGTCTCGTCACAAAATCCTCAGAGGGGGACAGAGGGGGACAGAGTTCTTGGCACTAGAGATGCACTCCCACCAGGAGATAAACACCCCTTTCCCCACTCTCTCTCACTAGTGCCCAGGCCTGCCTGGCCAAATCAATTCCCCTTGCTCATCAACAACTGCCAGCAAAAAATGTCCTTCCCCTCCATAGCCTCTGTCCAGCTGGAGTTCTCAAACAGCTCTAGGCTGCTCTCCTCCCCGTTCACCAGCAGGTGTCAATAGTGAGCTCTCTAGTTTCTAGTGCTTCAGGCACAAGAGCTCTATTATACATGCTTTACCTGTCACTCACTTTCTAGTTTTTTCTTTCTCTCCCCCAGTCGCTATTAAAGGAATTAATACCTTTAACCACATTTAACGTTTCTGGATTCCCAATCTGAGAAACTGAAGCCTCAGACAGCAGCATGAACATCATACAAAGAAATCGGACTGGCAGAAAGAAAGCCAGCTGGAGTATCAAGGGTAGTTTTTGATAAGAGACAGGAGCAATAGAAGCAGCCTCATGGTTAATGCATGCAAACAACACCCAGACCCCTTTTAGTGCCTCTCAAGTGCACGCCTCTGGTGAAAGGCCTGGCGACCTGCCCTTCACTCCAGATGGAACCCTATGGTCCAACCGTTCTGGGAATGGATTTCTGGGCTGCCGCCCCACCCATCTGTTTTCCAACTATGTTTAACATGACACGCCCAACGGCCTTGGGCAGCTGTAAGCCCTTTCATTACAGTAGGGTTGCCACTGGTCCAGATTATCCCTTTTTTGAGGTAACTATCCTGGGAAATCTGTAAGGGGGCTGAGTACACATGTCCAGCTGTATAGTTTTATGGGCTCAGCATCATCCCGGATGTCCCAGCTTATTGTACATTAGAGGCAACTATGATAGATATGGCAATTTCCTGAACAAGCCAGGTTGTATTAAGTCTAAGTATCTTAGGAGCTCATAATACTAAAAATGCAAATGTTTGTGCGTTATTGTATGTAACTTCTCTAGGAGACATAGCTAATGTAAACCTTGGGACGCATTAGTAGCGTCCAAGGACTCTGAAACAATGTGCTAGGCAAACAAAGTGGCATTCCTAAGAAATACTTGAGAGGAAGAGAAAGCACCTTTTCACCTCCAAACCCCATCCTTTAAAACCTGCACCCTGAGGAGAAACCTAGTGTCCACTGATTGCCTGTTACATAAGGCCAAGACCAGACACCCAGACTAGATAAGAGCGTGACTCTCAGATTCATGGGTGTGTTTGTTCTTTTCAAGCAGTTGTGAACCCGTACCACAGGAAAACACCATGGGTAGGGTTTAAAGGACTGTTCCCCTACAGGAGCCCTCATTGGAGGGGGGGATGATCTTTGGTGAGCTTATTAGCATGCATGTAGCTTCTTTTATTGTTTTTAAATATGATTTTGCTGTAATGCTACCTTAAGAATAAGTGTGCTTGCCTAGAGAAAGCTGGGCGGTAACTTACTGCAGGCCGTTGTGCTGTTTGCAGTCTCTGAAGAGAAGGAAAAGCAGGCCTGCTGGGGCAGCCTGCCTTTTCAGGGATTCACAATGTAGGCAGGGAACCGTAAAGCCAGGAAATATGTTTTGGTCAGGAGGGAGAGACGCATGTCACCAGGAGGTGACAGCTGGGGAGCTGAAAGCCTCAGAGTGGGTGCCCTTGCAGGACCATAGAGGAGGAATACAGGTGCAGTCCCCCTGAACTGTGATAGCAGCAACCCTACACTCCAGGGACCTGTGACCAGTAAGCTGAGTAAATTGACTCAATAACAGCCTCTCAAAATAAAGTATTATTTATTCAGCGCCTTCAAAAGGTGCATAGCAAGTAGGACACATAATAAGAGGCCTATACTCATGAGTCTTACCTACACCTTAATCTTTTGCATCCTACCCTCAGCATAGCTAACCCCCACCTCTGGCTAGGAGAAACATGCTGTCTTGTTTACAACAGGCTCCCTCTGGGCTTATCTACAACATTGAGTTTGCAGCAAACTGGGGTGTAAATCTACCCCACACTAGCCTGCAGCATACTAAGCATCCACATGGACCCTGCTGCCACGCACTAACAGTTCCATAGCACACTTTGCTCTGATACTCCCTTTCAAAGCCACGAGGGTCAAAACACACTAGGGAGCTGTTACTGAACAGTAGCAGGGTCCATATGGATACAGTGCACAGCCAGATAACGCAGGGCAGATTTATACCCAAACTTACCATGAACTAAGTATGTCTGTGTTCCCCCTTCCTGCTGTGAACTTTCGCTGACTCTCCCCCAGCTGTGTCTGGCCACAGGGTATGTCTACACTGCAATTAAAAACCCACGGCTGGCCCATGCCAGCTGACACAATCTAATGGGTGGTTTAATTGTGGTATGGACGTTTGGGCACTGGGACCATCCCACTTTGTAGAGTCCTAGAGCCCAGGTGCCAGCCCAAACCCAAATATCTAACTGCAATTAAACAGTCCCTTAGCCCAAGTCAGCTGACATGGGTCAGCCATGGGTTTTTAATTGCAGTGTAGACATACCCTCACTCAACCTCCACCCTTTCCTACATCGAGAGTCCTGTAATGGTTTAGTGCCCCCTTTGATCTCTCTCTCTCTCCTCCGCCCCCCTCAGTCTTGGTAAAACAGCTCTGTGAAGAATTGATCCCCTGGTAACAACTATAAACCTGGCTATTGCAACTGAGTGTTTATTCAGATGCACCTTATCTATGCCATTGTTTTGTTTTTTCTGCTTAACAACTCCTTTTGATCTAATTCCATAGCAAGTAATACGTAATGAACACACAGACATACACCAGATTAATAAACAATACAGATACCTCACCATTTGTTTCAGCCAGGTATATAAAAAATCCTTATTTAAACATACAGGATTTTTGTTTTTGGAAGGATGAGAAAAGTAATAAAGAAAAACTATTCACTGCTGTGTTTAGAATGGCCTAACACACATTTGAGGTAGCTAAGTATATTCAATGTACTGATCAAGAATTATTTCTCTGTAGCGTGGGCAGGGTCTAAAGCTATTGCAGTTGATGGAAGATTTGCCAGAGTAAGCAATTACCCTAGAGACACCTGCATTTTACCTTAGTCTGAATGTCTGTGAGTTTAGTGTTAATGGCTTCAGGCTTCCAACACTGAGTCTTATTACTTTGTGGTTTAAGTGCAATCATTTATTCAGAGGAAAATATTGGCTTGTTTAAGTGTCTGTACCAAGAAGTACCTTAAGATACCTGCAGAACAGGTTAATAGAGCCCCACATAAGAATTTAGCACAACCACTACTTACCCTACTAAAAAAATTTCTTCTCATGCATCAATCATTTCCCCCAGCTCATAGCCCTATCTTCTTTTGTCTCAAGAAGTCTGTAGTTCTTACTGATTTTTGAGCTTTTTTTATTCACACCATCTGAGAAACGTTATGGCTCTCATGCTACTCCTACTAGCACAGAATTTAAGCATGCACCTAACTTCAAGATAACAGAACTACTCACATGATTAATGTTAGGCATGTGGTTAACGATCTTCTGAATGAGAACCTTAATGCTACCTATGGCCAGAGGCAAGTAACCCCCCCGGCTTCCTCCCCTCCCCTCTCCCCCTAGTATATGATGTTGGTACCATAATATGAAAACAATAGGCTTTTGTGCTAATAAAATATATGAAGATTGGTTGGTTAGTACTGTCTGTTCTTCTTGCTGTCTCTATGTATCCACATAATTATATGGCCCTCATCCTCATAATATCTGAGCACTTGTCTAACTGTTCTCTTTAGAAAATCTTCTGAGGTGAGGAACTATTAGAAGAACACTTGACTTCCTTGTTCAAGGTTGGTTGCAATTATCGTCACTGCCTCATTTTCTTTCATTTAGCCCATTGTTACGGCTCTCCTTCTGGAGGAAGGAATCAGCCAAGCTAATATACCTGCTGCTCTGTGTGGACAGATGTCTCAGCTATTATTATAGGCTTAATCATAATTCAGAAGCATACGGCACGCTACCAAGTCTTGTACTGAAGCTAATGAAGCTGTGGATGTATTGAAAGAAATTAACAGTGTTCCACAGGTAGGTAGGTTAGGTATCATAAAATATCCAGTCTGGGAGGTTTGGAAACAGATGAGCAAACTATGGAGTTATAAAGAAGTACTGAACCATGGTGTGATACATGAAGGAACACCAGAAACACAAAGAGTGAAATAGTTACATGTACTGTGTGTTAGTTAAGCAGTTGGGCCAGTTTCCTTGAGCTGCTCATTATTAACCTGCTGCCCTTCACGACCTTGTCCAATTCCCTTCTAAGCTGAGATGAGAAACGCAACAAAAGGTCAGATTCTGCCTCATCACTCAGCATATAGATGGAGATTTTCTGCTGCAGAGTGAGTCAATTTGGAGGGATATTTTGTATGTTATAAGGCAATCACTGAGGGGAAATTAAGTGGGTTATGCAATTATGGAGGGCGTAATGACCTGGATGGATGTAGTAAGGTCTCCGAGCAGCAAAGCTGGAGAAGTTGCTTTTATGGTTCACCTGGGTGGAAATTTAAGGCTGCATTGTGGTTGTTAAGCCACAGCTTTCAGCATGGAGGTGAAGAGAGTGCCACACATTCTAACTGACTCAGCCAGAATTTCTCAGAGAAACCTGAGGGAATGCACCACCTTTTAAAAAGCCACATGTGTTTCCACCACACATACCATGGCCCACTCCTCTTGTACCCCTGTACAGGACTAGACACAATCTGATACTTTATGTGGCTAGATAAATAGAGGAAGTCGTAAAATCCTCCTTTTTTGCTTCTTGCCTGTGGAACATGGCTAACTATGCACTGGAATATAAAACAAGCTGAAGCTTTATCTGAAACAGTCACATGAAGAACTTAAAAGCTACATAATAAAACTAAAACACCACAACACAGGGAGTTAAGATACTTTTAATTGCGTAGCCTAAGATTTCTGAACCTCCAAAAGCTATGTATTACTAATCAGAGCAACTGTGTGATACTACTGCTGTAACCTTGCCCTTCCCTCCTCCTCCTGTGTTCATCCTCCTCCTCCTCTCACATCACATTCTATCTTTCTTCCATTGAAATTAGTGAGAGCAGGAAGGTTTCCATTGAAGTTAATGGGTGCTCAGAAAGATTTGGAGCAGGGACCATGGCTGAGATTTCTAAAAGGAACCTGGAACCCAACACCAATTGATTTTCAGGGAGTCAGGTGCCTAGCTCCCTTATGACCCTTGTAAAATCCCATCCAAGGGGAAATTGAAACTCTTCCTTATGGACCGTATAGGGTATAGCCTGGGTGATATGTCCCCTGACCCTCTTCCCCAACACTTCATCAGATTGTTTTCTGATCATTTGAGCATGATTTCAAATAACTTCTGCCTCTGTAAAGGCAAGCTTCATTTGCTGGGTGGGGAGGGCCAGAATGTCTTTCTTGTACAAAAATGGTGCTAGCTGCATCTGTTACCACGCTAATCCCCATGGAGAAACAGATTTGTGTATGTGCCAGCATAATGTGATAATTCAACACTGCCATGCTATTGACTGATGGAGACATTTTTAGGATGCGTAGTTTCAATTTCTCTTTAAGATTGGTGGATTTCAGAGGTACGAGACATTCATCTTCATCCCTCAATTCAAAGTTTGCTCAGAAACTGGAGACGAGACTTAGACTCATCTAACATAATTAACTCCACGCAGAGTCAATTATGATGAAGTTAAAATAATAAAGAAAGAATTACTGCAGTTTATGACATACCATAGCAATTGTGTTGCTAATTTTTTCTTAGTTTGATTATCTATTCTAGCAGAGGCAGCCTGGTAGAGTTCTTTCCCCTCGCTCCCTTCTGCCCTCCCCCCCGCCCACTGACTAAAAAGGTGTTTTTAAAAGCCTTATTCTACACTTTAAGGAAAGACTGAAGAAAAACTGAAAATATAACATTGCCAAAAAGAAGGGACAATCAATAAATGATATTCAACAAAAGTTAATGCTGTTTTGCAACCAAATGGCCAACCTCAAGTGTTAAAAAAATGCCAGGCACCCCCAAAATCATGCAATTGTTTTACAAGTCATGAGAGCTAAAAAAAAATAAACTTTTGGGTTCTTTTTACTTGCCTCCTGATTTGAGTCTTTAGGGTTCGAGTTTCCAAGCTTTCTACACAACCCCGAGGGCTAGAAACTTACTTTTTGAAAGCTTTTTGTTTCTCGCCTAATGGCCTGGAGGCAGGGGTGAAAGAAACCGGTAAAAAGTGGCCGCCGCCGGCTCGTACCGCTGACTTTAAAGCTTTAACATCGTTGCCCCTTCCACCCCCCCCCGGGCCACCGATGGCCGGGGGGGGAGAAAAGGAGCAGCTGCCCTGGGGCCAGCGATTTAAAAGGGCTCGGGGCTCCTGGCCACTGATGCTGCTACCTCGGCAGTGGCCGGAACCCTGGCCCTTTAACTCGCTGCTGGATCCCTGGGCGGCGCAGTGCAGATGGGCTGGGGATGCTGACCCACAGCCCTGCCCCTTCTGCCTGAGGCTCCGCCCCTTCTGGGGAGACCGGAGCCAGCCCCCGTACCGGTACGAGTTCAATTTTACTTTCACCCCTGCCTGGAGGTCACCCGAGTGCACTTCCTTTCAGCCAGGCATGGCACCACTAATGAGCCCTGCCTCACTTCCTTCACCCACACAAACCTGTTTATCAAGGACCCCCCCTCTTTCTTAAAGGTCTCATTTGTTAACAACAGCTGTAAGTACTGTACAAGTACTGTACAAGTATGAGCTTGTACAGACACAGCCAGGAACAGCCACCATCTCAGGCTCAGCCCCACTAGCAATCTCTGGCTCTTTCCTTCCGGAGACTCTTCTTTCTCATGCCCATACACAGTCTCTGCTTTTAAAACCCTTCCTGGTTTCTTCTCTGGGCTATTTCTTTTCAATCCCCCAAATGATTACTGACCTAGGTTTACTGCTGTTTACTAACGTTTTCTGTAGGCTTTCATCTCAGATGTGCATTTCCATAAAATTATGGGTTCCATATTTACTGTTTCTTTTTCTACAGTATTTTTCTGAATTACATTACATGTGAGAAACATTTAATTAAAAAAATCCTCCACTTGGGGGGAGTGGAGGGCTAGGAGTATGAACGTGGGTGTCAGGCTTTTTACCTCAAAGCTGTTGGTTACAATCCACACCAGATCTATAATGACTGATAGTTGTTTCCATAGGCTGCCAGATTAGTGGTTTATATGAAATAAGTTTACCAGTTCAGTCTAGATCATGATGGACAATTGTTCATAACTCAGAAAACAGTACCACAACTGGGAATAATTCTATAGCATTGGCTCTAAGCAATATAGCTTAAACAGAAGTTAAGGGCTTGATTCAGTGATTGCTGGGTGAGTTTCTCTGGCCTCTGTTATACAAGAGCTTAGACTAGATGATCATAATTTTTCTCTTCTGGCCTTAAAATGTATGAATCTAATTGGCAGCTTTGTTGGCAGTTTCAACAGAGAGGTCTATGAGTGAAATGAACACTGGTAGAAAGGAAGAGTAATTCGGTCATTCAAATATAAGGGCAATCTAGAATTATTGGTGGACACTTTTCCTAAGTCAATTAAAGGCTCTAGAGCAAAATCAACAACATGTTTGATTACCCCATGGTAATTTTTTCATCTAAAATGCTATCCAAGAAATAATTAACAGAATTTTTTTTTCAAAATTAAATCAATATCTCTGTGGCTGGTTGGCTCAGAAGACCATATCTGGCAATGGGACACAAAGGCTTTCCAGGTTTGAATTCGGTCCACATCAGTAGTGACTGAGAGCTGTCACATTCAGACAGCTTGTGAGTGACCTAAAGCATGTGGACCAAGTTAGGGGTCTCAGTCCAGCCCCTAGGGAATGTGCATCCACATTACTAAACACACCATGCCCGAGCACTCCTATGTTGCAGGGTGGAGGGAAGCAATAGGGCACAGGGAGGTGGTTAAGTCTCCCTGAACCAACTGTGGCTAGTCCCAGCAAAAGCTAGAGCAACTGAAGGGACCTTTCACCAGCAGAAGCTAGCCATAGCAGAATTCTGTTCCATCACTCCTCTGACACAAAGGGAATCTACTGCTGGCCCCTTATGGCCAGATTCTGACTGGAGCAAAGTGGCTGGATTGCAATTGAGAATCTGGCCTGCTATTCCTGATAGGATGGCACTCAGATACATGATTTTTCCTGCTGCTTCGCAACCAATATAGAAACTTACACTAGTTGTGTCTGCCTGGCTTTGGCTGCATCTTGTTCACAACAGACATAGCTATCTGTGTTCAAAAGGATTTGGTTTGAGGATGGGAGCAGCATTACCATAATGGGCAACAAGCCTGGGACGCTGCTTCATTGTCTCATACTGGAGATTACAGCAGATCCACTGCATCGTAGGAAGGATGCATGTAGCTCTCCAGTAACCTCTGCATCTGATTCAAATGTATCATTGGTGAACTCCCTTGGAAGCCATATCCAGGTTCTCTGGGACAGGAGGTCAGACAGTGTGAAGTGAAGTTTGAGGATTGGGGGGAAGGAACGAAGGGAGGGGGGATGACAGAGCTCCTTGATGCTCTGAGTGGCTGGGAGGAAAAATAAAATGATGTGCTCAACTTTGTTTGAATTCCACTATGGTCATCCTTCCATGTATACATTTTCTCACGTATACACCCAAACAACAAAATTACTATAATTATTTATTATTAATATTGATACACCACCACGAGACGACATGGTGCTTGACAGACAAATTAAAGATCATTCCCTCCCCAAATTGTTTACAGGTACCGGCCCTGTGCCCACGCAGAACAAATTGTAGCAGCAGGAGATTAACTACTGAGATCAAGACAAAATGTGGGTGGAGCCTGTTGTAGTGTAACTTGGTAGGAGGCACCAAAAGCTACATCGTATCCAAATGTCAAATATACTAAAATATGGAAATATTTCTTTAATTTGTTGTAATATCTATTGTAATAAATGACTGGTATTTCTCTGCCTACCATATGCTTAATGCTATATCCCTGGCATGCTACATAATGCTCAATACTCACAGAACAGTAGGGGAAAGGAAAAGAATGAGGTTGTACCTAGGAGTGGCAATATAGGCATGGATGTTATTAGTGTTTAAAAACCATCGTTAAATTAATGAGAGCTCAGGTGGGAATAAGTGATGCCCGAAGTTATAACAGTGTTGATGTTATACTTTTGTTTGTTTGTTTACTGTACTAGCTGAGGAGCCTCCCATGGGGAGGGCAACCTGGCACAGAGCAGAGTGTTCGGGAATAGCAAATCAAACCTCCATGGTCATTCAGGTAAATTTGAGAGTATGAATAAATTAGCAGGAGGTTTTTGAAGGAGAATTGGATTATTTATTGGCAGTTCTCAATGTGGAAGCCCCCTCACTGGGGCCGGGAAAGCAACTCAGACTCAAAGAATAAAAATGAGAGAGAGCTGCCTCAAACCCTAACTCCCCCTCCACCGCCAACTCCCCAACCCACCCTGCCAACCAAATCCTTCCTTTAAATGTTATTGGTAACTATCATCATCTCATACAGCTCTAAATTGCACCCAGCCATATACCTAGGGGCCAGAGCGTACCTTGATATAATGCAGAAGAATACAGTGGAACAAATATGGGGAGAAGAGATACCTATTTACAGATTGCATACCTGTTACCAATTTAGATAGTGGCTATCAGAACTGAGGTTTTTTTAAATGATTTTTCCCTCTGCCCCCACCCTCCTCCACATTCTTTTCTAGGGATCTGGGTTTTATTCCGCAAACAGATGAGAAAGCTGATATTTCACGGCCCACATTTCTCAACAAAGAATCCTGCAACTGTGCATTTAATGAGGAGGAGTTTTATTAAAAGGATAGAGCAGTTAAATTGGCTAACATAAAAAAGAAAGGGATAAGAGAATGAGCATGTTTCCATAGAAACAAAGCTGCAGCCTATAATATTCTTGATCATTTTTGTCTATATTGGTTTTTTAAGCTGTATATACAGACACTGTTCAGGGGATCATATAGGCGAGTATATTCTATTTTTTATTTTTAAATCCTCAGTTGAGGGTGAATCAGGCTAGTTGCACTGATGTCAGCATGGCTAGTGGAACTACGTTGTTCTATACCAGCTGAGGATCAACCCAGAATCTTTATGGAGAAATGAGATGTGTTGCTATTGAATGTTTGACAATATATTAGTTGTTGCATTACAACAATAATTGTGCCTTTATGGCCCGGGCCTGTTTGGGATCATGCCGAGGAACACTGCCACAAGGGGGAACTCTGGAAAGCACATCTTAGAAAGGCACCTGTGTGTGCCTGACCACTCTACTGGTATGTGTAGAATGAGGAAGATGAGGCCAAAGGCTGCTAGCTGGAACTAGTCCCTGCACTCAAGAGAGCATAAGGACTGTAGCTGTGTCAATCTGTCACTGATGCTAGGTGGTATTTCATCAGGAGCACTGTATAATTTACCCATGCAGTCAATACAGCATCGCCATAAACCGGCACGGTCTAAATAGACTTTGGGTATGTCTACACCCAGCCGCTAGTTCGGCGGCTGGCAATCGAAGTTCTGGGTTCGACTTATCGCGTCTTGTCTGGACGCGATAAGTCGAACCAGGAAGTGCTCGCCGTCGACTGCGGTACTCCAGCTAGACGAGAGGAGTACTGCGGAGTCGACGGGGGAGCCTGCCTGCCGTGTGTGGACCGAGGTAAGTTCGAACTAAGGTACTTCGAACTTCAGCTACGTTATTCACGTAGCTGAAGTTGCGTACCTTAGTTCGATTTGGGGGTTTAGTGTAGACCAAGCCTTTGAAATCTGTAGCAGCCAGATGCTGAGTTAAGCAGGTCTTATTTCCCCCTCCACCAGCACTAGAAAAAAACAAAACATATCTACTAGCATTAGGCTTCTACTAAAAATCTCAGTTCAGAAAACCCCTGCAGTTGGGATGGAGGAAGGGAATTCAAAACCCAGTCTGAGTGGTGCAGCTGATCCCATCTTTCTAGTGAGCCCAAACTAAAACCCCAATGCCTCGAAGACCCCTGAATTTGGGGGCATTCAAAACCTAGATCCAGCTCTGAATGATCTGAGGGCTGGCTCTCAGCCTTGTGTGAACGCTTTGACCATGGTGGGTGATGCTGTGCAAAGGGCACTAACATTGAGGAGATTTAGGAGGAATCTCTCTGAGAGGGAACCCTCTCCTCCCCCCTCCCTGCGCTTTGCATCAGACTTTATCAATTTCTCTGTGTGTAGAAAACATATCAAGAGCAGGACCCTTATTTAATGCTTTTCCACCTCCATTTATCTGGCAGAACTTGGAGAGGTGGTGTAATCTGAGAAAGAATATCCCACACTTTTGAGTCATCTCTTCATGAAGGAAGAGAAGGGATTTCTTACAGCACCAGTGACACAGAAAGGCAGAACTAGAGATGGATATGTGTCCCAATATCATACCTTAAGGACCTAGCTGCTTTCTCAAGTAGCACAATTCACCCTTACTATAGCAGTGACTATGTGTCAAGACTGAGGAACTCACTTCCAAACAGAGAGTCACTGCAGAACGGACCCTAAAAGAGCATCGGGCCCATTAAACGCCTAGTCATAAAGGTAATGACTGTGCAGCACCCTGTCATTCAGCCTGTGTGTCCGCTACGGGTTGGTGAAAGAGACCACCCTGACAGTGCAGTTTGCTCAAACAGCAGAGCAAGCTGACACACTCTGCTCCTCTCCAAGGAGCCAGCCCACTCCTCCCTCAGATGGCTCTGCCCTCTTTCTGTCCCACATCCCTTTGACAGGGGCCAGTGAGTCTAGCTTTTCTAATAGTAACACTGTTCCACTTGCTTCCCGACAGCCTGGCTATTTAGTACCATTCATTTAACAAGCCCCCCACAGTGCTCCTGGCACTTTACAAACAGATAAGACACGGTCCCTGCCCCAGCGAGGCTGCAATCTAGTTCAGAGATGGACATAAATAGCACAAGTTGTGCTGGCATGAGTCAGAGGTGGCATCAGTCAGCTTTAATAGGCTTCTGCAGAATACAATGTTTTAAAGTTCCCCCTGGCACCATCCTCACTACAGGATTCCCATGCTCCTGTGAGCACTCCCCTGAAGTCCACTTACCTCTGACAGGGTTGCAAGGCCCCCTCCATCATAGGTCAATGAAAGCCATAATTGCTAGCTAGGGAGGATGTGGCTCAGAGTTCCACTGTGGAGGGGACAGTCAGAGAGAGGTGTGGTACTTCTGAGCTAAGAGATCTTCCTTGGCTGCCAAGTTATTGGAATGTCATTGTATTTTACCTCTGCCAGATGGCCAAGCAGGCAGGCAACACTGCAGCACAGTCTCAGAAAAATAAAAGGAAGAGACAGAGAGCCCTTTGCTATCCTCCCGGGGAAAGGATTTTACGTGCTCCTCACCTCATGAGGGTGAAACTGAAACTGAAAGTGACTCTGAAAAGGTGGAACCATTCTCCCATACAGAGGAGGAGTTACCCGCCTCACAGAAAGGTCTCAAAGCACATCCCACATCAGGCAGAGCCCCAGGATCTCTTGGAGAAATCAGAGCCCCATCTCCATGGATATCAAAGCCTTTGTCCATGGGTCCTGCCTGCATGGCTCCTTCAGGAGCCATGAATGCAATGGATGAACACTCCCAGCTATCCAGTAGAAGGGGACGCCATGGGAGTCCATGCTGCTTTTATGACTTTGATCATTTTTCATACAAGAATCCATGGGGTCCTGAAAGAAGCATGCTGCAAAGAGTTGCTGCTACCTACCTCCACTCATGAGAACCCCCCTGGACAACTGAACATGGAATAAGTTCAGAGGGGCATCTGGGGGCTTAAAAGAAGAAGCAACAGCATGCCATGTTGGCTCCCCTCCCTCCAGGCACACGGAAGCTTCACAGTTTGCATCTCAATTCCCTTGCCTTTGGGCCATGCATGGGAAGATAGCGTAAAACTCAATTGAAAATTTAAAAAAATACTCTGCATTAATGGACCAAAACTGAGGACCCCATTACTCTAGTGTTCAAAACCATCACTGTAGAATACTGTGGAAAATATAAGAGGTTTTTATTTCGTTTCCCTTTTAGAGCTTGAGTTTTAAGAAACAGTTTCTGATGTAGTTTCTTAACTTCCCTTGTGGAGGGCAAAGTCTCTGACTGTATCTAGAGTAGCTGCTGCCAAAAGGCAATTTGGTTCATTTGACCAATTTGACACTTCATGCCAGCAAACAAAGAAAAAGGATCCATTTGTTAGAATGTGAAGGTGCATTTTACCACGTATCCCTTTCTTCCCCTCCACAACATTCATCGCTTTCGCTTGGTATGAGTGCAACTCATGCAACCCCTGGGCAGCCCGTGATGGACTCGACTTCCTTTATGAGCTTCTAGGTACGTTCACCTGCTTCAGTACAATAGCTCCACAGGCAGCAGTAACAAGAGAATCTAAAATACATAATAGCTGTATATGTGCACCTTGGGGTGAGTGTATTATGGATACAGAGACATCAGAAAATCCCCCTGTTTCTCAGAAGCACATTTGCACCTGTTCATGCAGTGTACATCTGTCGTGCAGTTGGCAGTGCACTTGGGTGCAGTATGGGAGACTCCCTGCTTGCAGCCACTAGCTCCATTTATTATGTGAGTTTAAGTGTGTTTATTCCCTGGTCTCTTCATGGCTCCAGTGTGTAATGCTCTTACTCTTAAGATTTAGACCAGAACGGACATTAAAAATCTATTTTCTCCTCCCCTCTTCTTGTGCCTGATGTGCTGAATATTAAATAAGAAAACAAACACATACATCATCTGGAGAAGGGAAGGAAGCACAGGTGCACCTAGCAGGCAATGCACAAAAACAAAACAATTCATTTAAGAGGCTTAGATTCACTATTGTAGCTTGATGCTTTATCCGACAGCCCAATGTGATACCACTAGCCCACCTACGCGTGCGCACACACACACACACAGAGCTAGGAACTGAGGCATATTCTTGGCTCCTGAACTCTGTGAATTTTCACAACAGCTTGGCATAAAGTTATTCAGTACATGTGGTTTTTCAAGTGTTTTATCGTGGGGGGCAGGGAGAGGAACCCGGTCTCAGTGGCCCTCTCCCTCATATTGTACATCCTCATGCGATGGAAGCGGGGGAGGACGATGCTCTGAACGTACACGGTGGCTCAAGAAGGGCTTCACATTTTATTCCCACACACATTGCTTCTTTGTTTATCTAGATGCGTTCCTTTGTTTCTGCAGCCCTTCCTGAAACAAAGCCCTGATCAGCTGTGATCCCCTGAATAAAGACTGGAGCCATAATGAACCACAGCTTTGCTCTCGTTCATTCCCCCGCACCGGGGGTGTCTCCATCTTTTATTTCAGATGCATTGACGTTCAAAACCATGGCCCAGATTTTGTAACCACAATTTATGCCTTTCCATTGTACATTCCCTTTCATTTACTTTTCCAGGTCTGTAGGCCTCAGCACCGATGGCTTTTGGTGAATGAGCAACACACCTGTGCACTCATTTTCAAGCATTAGCACGTGTGCTGGCACATGCGAAGCAGTGTGGGCTATCGGACAGGGCACAGGAATTAAGATACCTGGGTTCCGCTCCTGGTTCTGCCACAGATCTACTCTGTGACCTTGGGCAAGTCACTTCACCTCTCTGTGCCTCTGTTTCCTGTTGTAATAATTGGGCCTACAAATTTACCCTAATTGTGAGCTCAACTGTGGGAAAGTGGATAAAAGTTTACAAAATGTTTCAGACACATATAATGATATACGTTGGGGGGGAAAGGTGCCAAAGGGAAACAGACAGACAAACAAAATGCCCTCCTGATATAATTCAAGGACCGTGTTAAGATCATGTTGGTATACAAGGGAAGTGTGAGACCGGAAATAAATGAACAAAAACGAGTGGGTCAGAAATTAGGCTTAATTTATAGACCAAATAATGAGAGGATGACCTATTCCACCCATTACTCTCTTTGAGGTCCTTAAAAGAAAAGACGTTTGGGGAAAAATAAGAAGGCAAAGTGAATGCAACACTGGCTTACTGAAAGAAAGGGAAGGAGCAAGCTTCATCATTACCTGAGACCCTGGATTCTAGCACAACAAGATTAGGCCTTTATCATCCTGATCCTGAGAGATGTCCTGACCAGACTGGACCAAGAGAGGGACCAGATGACATCACCACCTCCCCTGGCTGTGGCTAAATCCCAAACATAACCTGGGATATGAGACTTTGTCTCTACCTCCTTTGTCCTTGTCCTTCCCCACCTTATTTCTTCTATCTAATAAGAGTCTGTCTTAACCGGCCAAGACTGCCTATTTTGCAACACTGCTGTGAGCCTGTGACCAGAGAGGCAGCCAAAAGCAATGCCCTAAACAACCCTATGCTGGAACAAGTTCGCCAGGTCTTGGCGTGGCTGATAAGACAGTGTGCCGTGCCTGTGTTTTTCAAGCCGTGAGATTGCAACACCAGACATAGAAACTGGATTGTCTATCTTAGCTGTTATTTTCTCTTCCCTTTTGTGCATGTTTATCTTATTTTGTCTTCTAGGAAACTGGATCAGACTTCAGCGACGACAACAGCTCCAGCCCAATTCAATTAACTTTTTCTCTTTTGCCCCAAAAGGACAGCTATTATCATCTGTAATATCATCTAAAAACTGTCAGATAGGAGGGTTTTTCATATAAAGACTTTCTACAACTAATGAGAGAGGGTACAAGGGTTATGGTTAAAGTGAAAGACTTATTTAGTACTTTACATTTCAAATGCTTCAACTGTTTTTGCCTTTTTTTCCCTCTGTATCTTTAATAAAAGATTAAAAGGATATTTATTGATGTGTTTGCCATAGTACTAAGCAGGCTGAGGTGTCTACAACAAACCCCAAACCTTGTTTAAAACTGTTTAACGTGGGACAGTTTCAGGGTCATGTTAACACCTTTAACAATTTGGGCTCATATATTCCATCCAGATTAACACACCATTCCCCTCCCAACCTTTGTCGAGCTTGTCTATTTAGATGGTAAGCTCTTTGGGGCACAGACCGTATCTTACTAGGTGTTTGTGCAGTACCTAGCACAAATGGGGGCCTGATCTCTGTCGAGGCCTATCTAATATAAATAATAATAGCATGAAGGCAGAATCCACCATTAGAATCTATGAGCTACATGCACAGGTGTTTGGAAAAGTGTATGGGCCGATATTTGTTCAGCCAAAGCAGGAGAAAGGAGCGGATGTCTCCTCGTGCCCTCACCTACTGCACACCCTGGTACTTGGTACCATTTCAGCTGAGGAAGCAGGAAGAATAATGCAAAAAGAAATAAAATATACAAAGAAATAAAAGATTCTATCGAGTTAGCCCTGGTTTTTCCATTAGCAGAGGGCCCAATCCTGCTATCTTGACTCAGGCAAAGTTAATTCCAGTGCAAGCTTTACCTGAGTAGGGACTTCAGGATTTGGCTCACCAAGAAGGCAATTAGTAACCGAACAAACTGCACATTGCTTTCAAGAGGGGAATTTTCTTATTATTATTTTGCCCAAAGTAAGATATTCTAGGCAGATTCTTGAAATTATACAAAAATGAGGCTTTTGACCTCAACCCCCTAAACATTATAACAAAAAAAAAAAGAGTAACTAAAATAACGCAAGGGAAAGACTGATATTAATAGGAAGGGCACAGATGAGTGGCAGATGCGCTTTGAGAACTCTGTAGGGCACTAAGTCAAAGACCTAGCCATTGTTACAAGACTTTGTGTTCATACACACTAAGACTCAAGTTAATTAATCCTTTCACAGCAAGAGTCCATGTAACACACCAAATCCACTACTAGCACTGATTTTTTTAAAGAGTTTGAATAAGGGTCTCCCTATTGATATGAAAAGCTCATGATTTATGACTTTCTGTGTGTCCAGACTTAAAGGAGGGAGGGAGGGAGGGAGAGAGGAGAGAAAGAACTGGGTAAACTAACTCTGGAGGCTAAATGAATTATGACAGAGCTGTACTCTAAATGAAATGCTGGCAGTGTTTTTGGACTATATAAAAAAGGCATGATGATTTAGAAGTAGCAGAATTATCACTGTTCAACTGGGAATGAACTGTAAGTGAAAACTGTGCCCTTCAGCACTATGCCGTGTTAAAATGGAAATTGCTAATTATAAAACTGCTCTCTGGGCTAATTAACCAGAAATACTGTGCAAGCTGGCTAAGGACACTGGGTAAGAGGGCTGCTACTGCTCTCGGGGCACTGGTGGTAGCTGACCTTCATGTTTTTGTCCATTATACAAGGGAAGCTTTTGTCAGGGGATGATGTTCCAACTTTTGGAGGCTGCCTTCTATTGATAGATCATATTCCCCAGGTGCAAAGGTGGCCTTGGAGCTTTTGGTGACCCAAGAAAGATGAGATTACAGTCCAGTAACAAAATATGAGGTCAGAGATGACAGAGTGTGTAGCAAGGATTTTCTCACTAACAAAATGAAAGTTTCAATATTTCAGTTCAGAGAGCAGGGGCCAATAGAAGCACATCCTCTCTTTATCACTCTGTAGGCAGAGATATTAAGGTCACTGAGGTGTAATGATAGGAAGCTGAAGGTCTGAAACTGGGCCTCTGCGTACTTAAAAATGCAGGCACTTAAAGCAGCACCAGCAGGCAGCAGCTGTTTTAAATTCAGAAAGGACAGATGCAAGAAGTGATTATTTAAAGAGAGACATCAGATCAACCCAGAACAGGAATGCCCCTTTCGTCTTGGAGCTCCGTGCAAACGTTCGTTTCAAGTGCCCCCAAGTCCGTTCACACCATTACACGGTAATTTGTAAGGAGATCTGAAAATAATTGTTTTGGTTTGATAGTGCTGTAGCATATCTGTCCAGCTGAAACTGCTTGAGCTTTCTCTCCCTCTCTGGGTCTATCTGTCTATCTGGCTTCAGTTGTTTACATAATACTCATAAACCACCTATATTTTTGACTCTCACAGGACTAACAGGATTACACACAACACTTATGACAAAAATTGTTCAAATCCTGTTGATGGGCTTTTGTTCAAATTCTATTAATATCTGTCTCACGCCATGAATAAATTCTCATCACTTCAACCTTCTTCTAAAACGAAACCAAAAATAAAGTGTAATCTTACAAAAAAAAAATTGACACATATGGGAACAGGCAACTTGTTGATGGAGCATGTTTTTTTAGCCAAAAAACAAACAAAAAAAGTATCTGCTATTCAGTATTCTGTCAGCTTACGTGATTCATTTGGACAACAAGACTTGTGATAATGGATATGACATTTCAGATGTTAGTTGAGGGTGCTGCCTACATGCAGCTGCTGATACTGAGAAGAACAGATGGGACAGTTTCCAGGGCCTTGACTTTCATTGATCCCAAAGTATATGCGATCCTTAGAATGAGACCCTTAAATTCCTGAAACTTCAAAAGACAATCATCCTTTTCTCTGTTTATTTGGAAAAAAAATTTCATCCTGTGCTTCTTGGGTAGCAGAGCATCCACCTCTGAGATAGACTAGAGCACAAGGAGGGTAATATAACAAATTGTTCTATGCAGTCACGTGTCCTCTCTACTCCAATGAATGGGAATCACTGGGAAAAGGTTTGCAGTATAAGCTTTTTGTGGCTCCTTTGAAATGGATGACTTAGGGAGGAGTTACTGACTACCAGCCAGGGGACTGCTTTACCTCAGAGTCATTTTAGAAGCCTTCTGTGCCAAGTCAGACTTAGAAAGCTTCATCAGAGGCTAGTAGCAACTTAAGCCTATCCTCTCCCAGGTTTTAGGCACATCTTTCTGTTGTACAAACAAAGCCGCCTTCTTTTTGTCCTTTACACCACAGAAAAACACGGCTTTCCCCCAGATAGAATTAAGAATTACTTAGCTCAGTAGTCAGGTTCTCTTCCTTTGTTAGGCCACACACTGGTCTCTCTCTCTCTCTCCCCCTTGCTTCCAATATCTGTAAGTCTCTGCCACTCCTCCATCTTCCTCTCCATATTTTCCTTCTAAAAGAACCTCACTTCCTTCTTTTTCACCTCCTACTTCCTTTTTCTGTCTCCTCACTCTACTCCATTCTTCCCATGATACTGCAGCTGCCAACTCAGCCTATGATGTTGGAGTGCTGCTCGTGGAATTTATACCAATGGGCCTGCTTTTTAGTACCTCAGTGTGGATCTCAGCTCTGCCTATTTATACTGATTTGAAGTCCTGAGTAAGCAGACTGGGTACGTGAAAGTGGCATGAGCAATGCTTCCACAATGTTGCATGGGTCCCACGGTGTCCAAGCACACTAGAGGACCTCCTTGAAAACTGGAGACTAGAAACCAAGAGCTAGGACCCTAAATAAATTCTTGGTGTGACACATCCTGGACCTTACATCATCTCTTTGATAGGCAGTTAATTACTTACTTTTTGACCTACATTCTCACCTGAAGAATCTTCTCAAACTAATTCCTTCATGACATTGAACTAGCTTGTGTAGTGCACATATACATAACCGCTAGACCTGTGGAACAGAGCAAAGAGGATGTGAAATAATCTGTTCCAGAGTTGATTTTGTGAACTAGATCAAACTGCAACAACTTCAAAGACAAGATTTGTCAGAAACTTGTAAATGGATTAGCATACTGTAGGAGGCTAGATTAAAAGAACTCAATACGTATAGCTTGGCTGAACAGTGACTAAGGTGAGATATAACTACCTACAAATATCTGAAGGATGTAAAATTCAGTGATAAAAAGAAATTATTCAGAACCATATCCTGGGTTTTAATTTAAAATTACCCCCCTCATTACCTCCAAACCGATCTGCATATCACTCTCACAAGGATGACCTTAGTTAGAGTTTGTAGCCAGTGGACAAATTCTCAGCTGACTTACACACCCATGTGCCTCCACTGATTTATTACCATAAATTGTTCTGCATAGTCAATGAGGTTGCAAAGGGCATGCATTAGCAAAGAATTTAATTCTCAGGCCACACAGCGTTTCAGCTTCCTCACTGATGTTCAGAACATGTATAGAAATAAGTCAGTGATGGTGTACAGGATGGGAGCCCAGGAACACAGTAAGACTTCAGCTTCTATTGGGGAGGGAGGAGGGCAAGAGGCTATGTGTTTTGACCCTCTTTTACCGACAAAATGCACTGAATGTCTCAGTTGTTTCAGGGACGGGCAAATGGTTCATTTTAAAATTAGAAACTCCCACCCTTTGATCCTGCAAGGTTCACTGAAAACGCATCCAGTGAATCCACACACTATAATTTGTCCTTACAGATTTTTCCACATCGATGAAAATGCTGCAAGAAGCTTCTTTCTACAATGTTTCCAAATATATATTGAAGGAACATTCTGTTCCAAGAATATTTCCAATGAGGCTTACCTTGCAAGGGAAAATATTAAGAGAAGAAGCAAAAGTGGAGAGATAAATGGGCAGAAGGAAAAGGGAGGAGGACAGAAATCCTGGTGTTAAACCACTATGTGTGTTTCATTAGCAATGAAGTGAATACAATGCAAAATACAAAGAAAATGGTAAGTACATACGTGATGCATTTAGCCCTGAAGGAGCTTAAGAAGCCACTGGACACAGAGGCCCAGCTTCTAAAAGGTATTTAGACACCTAATTCCCATTGGGCGTTGGGCACCTACATACCTTTGAGGATCTGGGTCAGAATTCTCACACACTGACAGGGGGCATGTTCATCTGGAAAGTAGGAGGAGAATGGGCATGTCCTTAGAAACACTGTCTGTATGGCATTATTCCCCTAGGAAGATGCCTATAAAAGAGACCCCAACGGACACACAAATTAAAGCCACCCAGATCTCTTCAGCTTCAACTTTCAGCCATTGGACCCTGGTGTACCTTTCTCCGCAAGGCTGAAGGGCCTATCCGAGAGATCTTCTGCGAGACCTCTCCGGGCTGCCGGTCTTCTACCAGGACCTCCTCCGGACTTGGAAACTGGTCTCAGCGACCAGGTCCGTGGCGGCCACTGAGGGGGCAGATCTCCTCGCGTAACCTGTTACACAACCCCCAGCTCCATGCACAGGTGGTGGAGTCCCGCTCGGTGCGACAGAGGCTGGTCCTGGCAGAAGTCACCAGACTTGGAGACCTCCTGGACTACGACCCGGGAGACTGGCTGACGCCATGGGGCTCTCCGGCCCTCATACTCCCCGGCGCGTACTTCAGGAGGTGAGGGCTGTTTTACCGCCCACTGCTCAGGCCTATCTCGACCGGGTCCTGCGGGAGGGCACCTCCCGCCCACCCTACACCCCAGGCCCTCTGGACCTTTTAATCAGGCCCCTACCCCGGGGATCCACCCGGCCATCCCACCCCTTCACTGTGAGCCAGCTGCACGAATTGCAGCCGGCTCGTTTCCGGACCACGCCAAGGAAACATTTATACATGCTCGTGCTCCACACCCTTCATGTCCTCACCCTCGTGTCCCATCCCGACATGAAGTGGTGGGACCTCCTACCATCTCTGGCATATGAGGAATCCCGGTGGGCCAGCCTATACTCCACCCGGGTCCTGAAGCCCGCCAGGCATATCAGTTGGCGGCTCCTTCACGGAGCCGTGAGCACGGGTGTGTTCTTGGCACAGTTCACCCCCATCCCAGACGCCTGCCCCTTTTGCAGCATGAGGGATAACCACTCCCCCTCCCCTTTTGCCCACTCGATCCTTCCCAAATAGGTTATAACCACTGATTTTAACATTCTAGTTATGTGAATCATCCCATCAGGTGTCAGTAATACCATCTGTATCAAATGTATGCTCATAAACAAGCAATTCCCATTCCTCTTGTTCATTACCCAGGGTCCTAGCATTGATGAATATGCAATTCAATAATTTCTTCTCTTCATGTCCTTTGGTTCCTGGATTAATTTTGTTCTCAACATCCCTTTTTACCCTCCCATTTTGCTATTAGTTTAACGCCCTCCTGACTACTCTAGCCAGCCTGTCCCGTAGGAGATTGGTTCCTCTTCTACTGAGATGGAGGTCATTCAAACTATATAGCCACATTTCCCCATAGAAGGTGGACTAATGTTCCACAAAACCAAAGCCCTGCACCCTACACCACTTACCTAGCCAGCGGTTCACTTCCAGAACCTTCTGCCTGCTGTCTTTTTTAAACTCATGGGACAGGAATAATCTCAGAGAAAATCATTTGAACATTATTATTCTTCAACATACTTCCAAGTTCTCTGAAGTCATTTATTATCTTCCAGATATCCCATGAACAGTGTCATTAGTGAGGACATGAACCATCACAAATGTATCCTTGCCCATTGACTTAAGAAGACTAGCCAATCTTAGAGTGACGTCTTGTGTCTTGGCTCAAGGAAAGCAACACACTGTCCTGTTGTCTGCCTGTCCCTTGCAGAATGTTCTTTCAAGTCTTCTGAATATTGACTCTCCATGTTTGTCTTTCTTGGATGGTTAGAAAACTCTTTGTGGGAAAGCTTGATTTTCTTACAGGTTGGGCTGAGCTGCCATCCATGAGTCCCCGATACATCTCTCCATTCCCTTGGACCTGCTGGATCTCGAGAGCTATCTCTCATAGTTTTAACATCGAGGACCTGGTATCAATTTGAAACTTCTAGCTGGGTGGTATTCCTCCTGTTTCTCTTCTCTCTGGAGACCACATCCTGCTCATCCTAATCTGTCTCCAGCCATGTAAAATGCCATCTTCACCTCTTGCGGATACAATCCACCAGTCCTCCTCTCTGACTTCCTTTCTCTTCAATTCCTTGCTGGCCAGTTCCATTTTATCTTGAACCTGGGGTACTGGTGTTTCCCAAACCTGGCTGTCTGGGAACTCCTCAGCTTTTCTGATTCTCAGTTGCATCTCAGCTTGCTCCTCCAATCCATTAATCTTTTCCTCCAGCACAGACACCAATTTGCACTTCATGCACAGGAAATCCCTTCTGGCTTTTATAGCTTTGCACACTTTCTAGAAGGCTGTTGGCATTTCATCTAGCAGTTCAACACTAGCAGGCAAACATTAAAGAGGCACTGATGCTGCCAACCAATATTTTTAGTTTTCATTGTGTTTATTCTTACTCTTTGCTGTTTGCAATACCCCCTGTGAAGCCTGGAAATAATACTTCTTCCTTGACAGATTTTGTCCTTTTCCATTTGGCCAGTAATATTTCTATTCTAAGCCAAACTAGTTTGTTTGCTTCCTTGTTTATGCACTGGTGTCACTGATGATCTCAGCAAGAATGTGCACACCTCTGCTTGTAATTCAATTGTTTCACAATGCCAGCAGAGAAAGCATAAAAATACAAAGAGGGAGCTTTGTGTGCATTTCCCACATACAGTAAAGACAATAAAATAATTATTTGTATAGCTGAGCAAAATTCTGTTAATAGGTTTCATGACAGCTTCATTGCAAGCACATGTAAACCATCATTGGTGAGCATGTGTGTTACAGGTCCCCCAGTGCCAATCTAGATGATATGAGTAGTTACGTCTGCCAGCTACAGAGGCTTGTTTCTTTAGCTCAAGTTGTAACAGCTCATGCTTTTAGCTCTGGATGTTCCTGGTTCAATCCCTAATGTGCTGGCAAAAGGGTACCTGTCACACACAAAATTAACCTGTGGAAGTCACTGCTCCAAGATGTCATCAACTCAAAGATTTTTGTAGAAATGGACATGAATATTAAGAAAGCTATCCATAAATTATAAAGGCTATGAATATTCATGCTTCAGGACACAAGCCAACCATTAACTGACTGGAGTTAGAAAGGAATTCCCTTCCAGACACATTATTACAAAATTATCCATTATGGAGTTTTTACATCCTCCTCTGAAACATTTGCTATTGGCTACTATGGGAGGCAAGGATAATGGACTAAATGCACCATTGGTCTGATCCAGTATGGTGCGCTTTGTATGTTCCCAAAACAACACTGTGAAAAGTTCACCAGTTCAGTCAAGTTTATTGTTAAGTTTGTTTGTTTGTTTCATTTATTATAGATCCAAACCTACATCTGGTTGGTTGGTTGGTTGGTTGTGTTTTGTTATACAGAAGGAGGAATACGGTTTGGGGGTGATCCAATGCCTAGTAAAGCCAATGGGTGTTTCCATTGATTTTAGTGGGCTCTGAGTCGGACCATGAGTTAATAAACTGAGAATCATTCACATCTCCAATTCAAGACACTGAGGGCCTGGGAAAGCAAAAAACTAGTAACATCTCTGATTCTGGAGAAGAATCACACACATTTTCCTCTCTAATCTCAACCCCTACCTTCCACCAGGGATGGACTGAAAAAAGACAAGTGACCCACATCAGTCAGAAACACAGAGTGTCCCAAACATTTGCAGAGGACATTCAAAGGGGAGGGGGAGGGATTTTCTCTCCCAGGTTCCATGGGGTATACAGTGAGGTCAGATTTAGTAGGCACCATGAGAGCTCATGTATTTCTATCCTGGCTTCAATTCTAGGCCTATCTCAACTGATGACATGAAATAAATTGAAAAGAAATGAAACTACTGCAAAGGAAGTTAGTCCCCAGCCAGCTTTAGAAGACTCCTTGAGGAGTTATAAACTTTAATTTTTCAAGGAGGGAGAGGAGGGGTTGTTCTCAAACTACAAGAATTAGCATATTTTCTTCAATGAAATGCTCCTCTTGCAGCATTATAACTTTCTACATGGAGTTTTAATGTAGTCTTGGTATAATTTATTCACGGTTCACTTTTTCTGGCTAAAAGTCCTTTTTTCTCAACTTAATAGAATTTTATAATGAGACCATCACAAGAACTTACTTTATTTTCATTAATTTGTTTTCAGACACCAAAGTCTTTATTTAAAAAACTAAAAAAGAAGAAGGAATGAAGGTGGTTGAGTCTTTACAATTATAAACTTAGGGTTTGATCCCCCCCCCCACCGCTTTGTGCAGTTATTTACATGAATGCAAAGGGGGTGTAAAAAGCCAGGCAAAATCAGAACAGTGCTCCTTCTGCAAAGGTGTGAATGACTACATAAGGGACGAGGCAAAGGAGAATCGGGTCTCTGGAGCTTAAATACCTACAGTTGACTGAGATGGGTTTGAACCAGAACCCCAGACCAAATACACCTGGGACTTTAAAAATGTTCTGATCTTGAGCCAAACTTTGCTGCATAGGTGCATTATTGCAATTGTCCAAACTCCAACACACACACAGCCGTAAAGGAGATGGCAAGTAACCAATAGACACTATTTTCTTTGCATCTTTTTTCTTCTAGCCTCCCAAATCAGGCTGGTTATTTTTCATGCTTGTCCACATTGATTACATTACCTATAATCCAGACAGAATCCCTCATTTCCCATATATGTAATATAAATGCATAGCTAACTTTTTCTTTCCAGTAAACAGCCTACTTCCCTTGTAAAATATAGATAACTACTGATGGTATTTCATTGCAGCTGGCCTCAGAGAGACAGATTCATTTTCAATTTGGTGAACTGAGAGGATCAGGCCGCATGGATTCAATCCAAGGAGAGAACCGGGTAGGTGACCTCATTCCATTACTTTCAGTGGAACTGTGTCTATCCTGTTCTATAAAACAGCACAAATGTAAACGAGGTGTGAACTGCTTTCACATCTCATTTAGGTAATAGATGAGGCATGAAATGCATTTCACAGCCACAAGTACCAGAGCGGTACTGACTGCTAAGGCTTGTGACAATGAAGGACTACCCCCACCCCAGCTCTGGATTAGTTCTGAAAGTGGTTACTGTATGGAGGGGGGGAATACCATCAGGAGATGGCATGTTAGCTATTTTTATTAGCTGTCTCAAAATATTTTGATAGTAATCAAAATTCCTAGGGTCTCCTATTGCTCAGAAGATTGATATAATTTCTAACTCAGAAAATAAGCCACATCCAGATAGTACCAAACAATGGGCGGAGGAGGGGAAATTTGTGTGTTTAATAATAAGCATTTGAGCTAGATCTTCAGAAGACTGGATTTACTCCTCCTTGCGTGAGAAACTTTAAGGTGTCAGACGAGTTACTGTCATCTGTCTCCCTCCAAAATAATGTACATAGTTGGGTTCTACATACACTTGCCAATCACAGAATACACTGTAACATCAGCTTTCTCCAAGCTTATAAAAAGTACAGGTAAATACTGGTATAGAGGACACATTACTGATGTTTAATGATAAATGCACATGGCTTCAAAAGAGGCTGTGTAAATGAAGAAAGCATGTCAAAGTGTTTGTTCATAAATGGAGTTGGGAAATGACTGTCTATTGTGTGGTATCCTAAATAAATGGGAATCCATTGGGAATAACAAAGCTCCCAAACACTGTCTCATATTTTAAAGAAATTTGATAGACACTGGGAAAAGAGTCAAACTGAATTTTGAAATGTATTTAGATGCCAGTGGCAACAGTTGAAAAGTTCAGCAAAGGACAAAATCATGATGACTACTTCATATGTATAGGGCAGTAGAGACTGACACATCCAACTGGAAAGAGGGGCAAAGATGCAAAGGATCTCTATCATAATACCCAAGAAGTTTGAAAAGTTTTGCAAGTTGTGATGCAACCCAACAAAAAGTCACCCTGAATGTCTTCTCTTGTGTATCAATTTGTTAGATCAAAAAGGTTTTAATGTTTGTATTTACAGTTTTAAGCATCTGTCATTTTCAGTTTAGTCCGAATTGAGAAATGGCTAACATTTAATTAATTAATGTACAGTGGTTCACCCACTGCCAACAAAATTAGGTACAAATCTGTTAAGTGAAACAAATATGAATAGTAATTGTTCTTAATGTTGGGAGTACCATTCAATTAAAGTTAATTGTACTATGTTTAATATATAAATAATATTAGTATGTAGGTCTTCCACAGTGCTTTTCATCAGTAAATCTCAAAGTCCTTTACAAAATTGATCCTGGTGCTGTTGAATGGGCTTTGGTATTACAATTTACTACCAAGTGTCTTTATTTTTTTAAGTAGGCAGAGCCAAATTCAGGTGCATATATCAACTGATTATCTGATGAATGATGGATCTGTAGTACTTGACTAAGTGTAAGTCTACACAGCAATGTAAGCCTAGGGTTAGTGGGACTCGAGTCAGCTGACCCGTGTCAGGGAACCTTGAGCATCTACATTGCATTTTAACCCTAGGCTAAGAATGTTCTGGCATCCACAGTGCAGTGCACAGACTCGAGTCAAAATAACCATATCCCAGAGTGCCTAGCACCCCTCTGCTAATGTCAACACTAGCCCTAGGAACGTAGAGCACTGTGGGAAAACTCTACTGCCCATCCTGTTTCCCCTCTGTGGTGATGCTATTGATGGGACTCAGGTGCCCATAAGGAGCACATGAGCAGATAAACTGCATTATTAACTCCTTTAGTGGCTGTCTGAGTAGAATGACTTCAGTTGGAGAAGTCTTTACACTGAACTACTATCTAATCTGGGAACTGGGCTCTCCACCTCTAGGCTGAGTTACATTGGCAGGACATTGCCCATGTGCACCTGTTCTGAGAATAACTAGGACATCAGTCTCCAGGGCTGTCAAACTATTAAAATGAAACTCAGCAATTCTGAATTGGTAAACTGGGGTGTTCAGTGAAGGGGTTTTTAGTTGGTTGGTTTTTCATTTATTTTTTTCTGTTTTGACGTTTGAAATAAAATGTACGCTTCAAAGGCAAACCACACACTCCCCAGCCCAGCTGCCTCTAGCTGTCGAGTGGTGAAATAGATCCCCAGGGCTTGGGGTGCAGTGTGCTTCAGCACCCCCTGGGGATCCCTTATCTCTGCCCCTACCGCAGACCAGGAGGCAGGGATAAGGGATCCCTGGGAGGCAGGGGGGAAGTTTTGGTGCTGGCTCCCACTCACCGCCATCACAATGCACACTGCCCGGGCGCCTCTGCACACACAGAGGAAGGGCAGGGGGGCCCGGGAGCAAGGGACAGAGAGCAGAGTAGGAACAAATGGCTTCCCTGTAGGGAGGGGGAGCAGCAGAGCTCCCAGCTCAGCATGATGGGGAGAGGAATGACTCTCAACATGCTGGCAGCTGAGAGCTGCCTCCCATCTGTCAACTTTGCTCCCTGCTCCAAGCAAGTGCCGCACAGCAGTGAGGAGGAGCCAGAGCAGGAAGGGGAAACACCCTCAACCAGGCAGTAACGGCACTTCCAGCTCCTCTGCCACTTGGAACTCTAGGATACATCCAGAGGACTTCCAGGACCCAAGTCAAACCAGGGCTGCATGCACACAGGAAAGCAGCGGGGCTCGGACCCTAGATCCCACCTTAATACGGGCTCGGACCCTCCAGCTCTGCAGGGTCCTGGGATCCTAAGTCTGAGCCCTAGGTTAGCACAACTGGTGTGTGGATTTAAGGGGGGGGAGTTTGGCTTGAGCCTGGGCTTACATTGCTGTGTAGACATACCCTAAACAAGTAGTACTAAGAGTCCAGAACTTAAGTCATTACTCAGGCAAAACACCCATTAATTTGAGAATTAATGGGAGTTTTGCCTGAATCAAGATTGCATGATTAGACCATAAGAGAGTGAAACACAAAAGTGTGGGAAGAAACCTTAAATAGAGAGGCAAGTGTGGGGCTGGTAGCCCTGGATGGAGCAGGGGACACATACAGGAACATTGCTAATGATTCAGAGAAGTTAATGCAACCATTTTTCTTCCTGAGTATCTCCCTCCAATTTAGAGTGAATTTGAATGCTGGTTGTAAGTACACCACCAGCTCCCTTGCTCTAGCCGATTTAGTTAGTAACACACACACACACACACACACCCCGATCCACCTTCATTCTCACAATTAAACAGTTACAAATCATTTTCCTGGCCCTAATATTTGGCAGCAGCCTTTCCTGCCTCAATAATGAAGCTAGTCTTGCTCCCCTCTCCCTTCTTTGTTTTCTCTTTCCTCCTTGTTACTGACCCCAAACAAACGCTTCTCAGCACCCTCTCCCCTCTCTTCCTGCCTTGCTCTATCCCACCTTGGCACTCTCGTCTTTCCTCCTATCCCTTTGCCCTCCATCCCTTTCTCCCCGCCTCTTCTTTCTGTTCCCTTCCTGCCTCATCCCCATCCTTTCTGTATGCTCTCCATGGCTCCAATTTGTGCCTCCTCTTTCTTTGGCCCCTCCCATTCACATTCGACCACACAAGCTTCCTCAGGCCCATCAGCACTCACACAGTCTGGAGATGTGCATACACACAGACTCAGGTCTAATCTTACAGCTCTTGCAATCCTCAACCTTTGGATACATGCCCACCAAAAGGGAGCGCTTCTCACTGGGTGTGCTCACTGCCCAGTTAATCTGACTCACCATGGTGAGCACCATCATGTCATGTCATGTCAGCAGCCCCCTGTAATGGC
This sequence comes from Terrapene triunguis, assembly GCF_002925995.2. Taxonomy (NCBI): domain Eukaryota; kingdom Metazoa; phylum Chordata; order Testudines; family Emydidae; genus Terrapene; species Terrapene triunguis. The sequence continues at coordinate 1,064,047 of NW_020698066.1, read as the reverse complement.
CCTTATTTCATCTATGTGTAGAAGTGGATTCATGAGAGAGTAGCTTGCGGCTGTATTTGTGTCTCTCTATCTTTCTAGGTCCTTAAAGTGCACCATTAACCAGGATATCTGAGGATCTCTGCAGGGCAGGGACCCTGTGTTTTGTACTACACCAAGCACACCACCCTATACTCTATCTTCAAATCACATAGCGGAGAGGTCAATCAAAATCACATCCCTCTGGGCTCTTACTCTGTCTGCATAAATGGCAGCCGTTTGCAACTCAGAAAAAAGTCAATTCCTCTCAAAGGAACTGTTGCCTTGGAGATAAAAGATACAGTAAACGATTCTATGTGGCGTGGTAACAATTGTCTCAATTCATCACTTGAGTTACTCTAAGCATGCTCTAAGCCCATTGACCATTAAACTCATTGGATAATATGCTGGAAGGTCTAAAGTGGCTGTTAAGTCTTTCTGCGGAATTCGAGGGCATCTCAAATATCATCTCTCACAATTAATTTATTTCTTATCATTGCCACTTTCACTACCATTATTAATATGATTTCTGTAAGCTCATCAGCTCTGACTGATGGTGCTCACCTACTTCTGAGCAACAGATCAACTGGTATGCTGGCAGCAAAAATTCAGCCAAAGTCCCATGTGATGCATCAATAACAGTCTTGAACCCAATCAATGAAATAGTGAGCACCATCAACTTCCACTCCCTACCCCACCCCAGGCAGAGAAGATTACTAATGGCAACAAAGGATAACAACCCGCAAGCTATCTTCTAGAAGTGAACAGAGGAGCCTGAAGAAAAAACTAGGCTGGGGAATCCTATGAGATTCACCCCTATTTTTCCTCAGTTATTCCCTCTTCAGAGCCACATAGGAGAAGCTAATATCAGTCCAGAATACCATAATATTAGGGTTGCCAGGTGTCCAGTTTTCGACCGGAATGCCCGTTACAAAAGGGAACCTGGTGGCTCTGGTCAGCACTGCCGACTGGGCCGTTAAAAGTACAGTCAGTGGCACAGCGGGTGCTGGGGCTAAGTCCCTACCTGTCCTGGCTCCACACGGCTCCCAGAAACAGCAACATGTCCCCCCTCTGGTTCCTAGGCTTAGGGGCATCTAGGGGGGCTCCAAGTGCTGCCCCTGCCCCAAACGCCAGCTCCGCAGCTCCCATTGGCCGGGAACCGTGGCCAATGGGAGTTGCGGGAGCAGTGCCTGCGGATGGGGCAGCACACAGAGCTGCTTGGCCATGCCTCCGTGTAGGAGTTGGAGGGGGGGACATACCACTGCTTCCGGGAGCCATATGAGGTAAACCGCCTGGAGCCTGCATCCCAACCCCCCAACCCCAGCTCTGATCCCGCTTCCAACCTCTGAACCCCTCAGGTCCCAGCCTGGAGCACCCTCCTGCACCCCAAACTCCCCAGCCCCAGCCCCACTCCAGAACCCACAGCCCAAGCTGGAGCCCTCACCCCCACCTCCACGCACTAACCCCCTGCCCCAGCCCTGATCCCCTCCCACCCTCTGAACCCCTCGGTCCCAGCCCAGAGCACCCTCCGGCAGCCCCGGCCCCACACCGGAGCCCACCCCCTGCAACCAGAGCCCACCCCCCCCACATCACAACCCCCCTGTCCAGAGCCCCCTTCTGCACCCTGAACCCCTCATTTATGGCTCCACCCCACAACCCACACCCCCCAAGCCCAGAACTCATACCCCCTCCTGCACCCCAACCCTCTGCCTCAGCCCAGAGCCCCCTCACATACTCCAAACCCCTGGGCTCCACACCCCAGCCCAGATCCCCATCCTGCACCCCAAACCTCTCATCCCCAGCCCCACTCCAGAGCCCACACCTCCATGCCCTCACCCCCTCCCGCATCCCAATCCCCTGAGCCAGCCCGGTGAAAATGAGCAAATGAGTGGGGGTTGGAAGAGTGAGCGACAGAGGGAGGCGGGGAGGCAGTGAGCAGGGGGTGGGGCCTCAGAGAAGGGGCGGTGCAAGGGTGTTCAGTTCTGTGCAAGTAGAAAGTTGTCAACCCTACATAATATGTCAAGTCAAGAAAGCTAGATATGGTTCCCTCCTGAGCCAATCAACACAGCACTGCAGAGTTGATCTACTGTTCCTGAGGTCAGACAGAGTTAGTCACTATACAGCATTCCCTTCTCATTTCCTCCAGGGGATGAGCAGCTGCTTCTGCAGTTCTCCCAGGCCTTGGAAGGTAGGATTACATGTGAAACAAACTTGAAGCCCAAAATGGCAGCTCATATTCCACATGAGGCTCAGATAATGGCGGTCCCTTACAGGAAGGTGTAAACACGGACCCTCCTCCTGTCTAAGCACTCACCAAACACTCACCAAAAGGCCATGGCCTGAACTGGTAATGTTGTCCTCCAATAGCAAAGTGTAGGAAGAATGTGTGAGACTGTCCACTTGGAATATTTGGGAATTAGGCATCCTTCCAATCTACTGCTGTCATGAAATCCCCTTTATTGATGGCTGCAAGCTATAGACGGTAGGTTTGAATAATTCTGAATTAGTCACTGTGATGATTCGGGGAATCTGTCTTTATAACCTGAGAATTCTGATTTATGCTATGAAGTTATTATAAAGCTACTGTATCAGGGAATGTTTCTCTCTGTGTTAATCCACCACTTTTTAACATGGGCTGAAGAACAGCCTGGTGAGTGTCCAGGAGAGGGAGCTAGCTCAGATCTGTGGTATTCATTGTTTTAATGAAGCTTGTTCTAATGAATTTACATAATACACAAAGTATGATGAATACCAATAGATAACAGAGTAAAGAACTAATGTGACATGTCTAGAATACTGTCATAGGATAATGGTTTCCCGCTGATAGATAAATTTGCTGCTGCATTTATGGACAAATAAATATTAATGTGAAACATTGTCATTTATTGTCTATTGCAGTAAGAGACACTGTTTTTGTGATAATTCTCTGTTACTTCTATTGTATCAAATCCTCAGCATAGACAATTGTTCTGTTCCTGTCTAAGAGATCTATTGGGGCAGCAGAGTGACAGTTGCTGAATGTACCATTGCTTACCTGCTGCTTTCTTATCATCTTAGTGCCCTTCATATGAGATTCCTGACTCAGGAAATCAATGGGAGTGGATGGTGTCCTTTGAGACAGATCTGTTCTATGCTTGTCAGAGACCAGTTTATCCATAAAGGTATGGGCGGGAGAGTATTTCAGTTGTGTAAGTACCTTTTCTGAATACCTGATTTGTCTTTTTAAATGTTATCAGTTAATGATGGTCAGGAATTGTGCTGTTAGATTAGTTGCTGATAGCAGTTAGCACAGCTTAAAACAAAGACATTTCTTTGATTCTAGACATCTCCTAATTATTTACTTCATGATAGAAAACAAAAATTAAACAATCACATTATTCTCATTTTATTATCCATCAATTGGATCTCATTCGCCCTAATTCTTGTCTCTCATTTCCCCTCTTTTTCTCTTCCTTTCCCCCTGAATCTCTAAAGTTATGTGTCACTTATAAAACCAATAAAAGTCTTTAAACACAAGGTCAGATTATATTAAGAGATGACTATTAATTCCAAAGATTTATTTCAAGATGTTCAGGGAATGGAGGTGTTCTTTTCATTTCTGTAAGGGTCATAGCAAAAAAAAATCCACTAAGTAAAATAAATAGAAGAGACATAAAAAAAAACCACTTAAGGCCAGAGTTTTCATACTTGGGTGCTTAATAAGCTCATAAATGCCTAGCAGCTCCCATTGACTTCCAGGATCATTTTAGTTTCTTCAGTACCACTGAAAATTTAGGAGCATCTTATTTAGGAGCAGCTCCTCGAAGATATTTAGGCATCTCAGTCCCATGAAATCAAGGACAATTTTAAGATCTGGGCCTTGGTGCCTAACTTTAGACATCCACATTTTAGAGCTGAGGCTTTAGGGTTAAGATATTGAGAAATTGCTACATTAATTTAAGAAATGAAAAACATAAAAAACCAGATTATGGGCTTCATTTACACATATTGGGAGAGACATAAGGAAATTATGTCTTTGATACCTTGTACAGTGCTGAGCATACTAAGATGTGGTATTGCAACACTATGCATACCAGCCCAGGGACTTTAAAAGACAACTAGCAATATTTAATGGAAACTGCCTATATAGACAGACCTTGTATAATTGTTGAAGGCAATAAGGTTGCTAATGATTATTTCAAACATATCCAGGCCAGCAAATTCTGAGATATCACCTACACATTCTCACCAATATGGACACAAGAAATCTGTCTGTCTATCAAAGCTACAATTAATTTTATTTCAGAGTCATTAGAGGGAATCATAGGAATGCAGCACATTCAATTGGCCCTGGTTCTGTGACCCTTACTCATGCAAGTAAGTAATCCCTTTACTTCAATGAGATTATTCACATGAATAAAGTTTGCAGGTTCAGTCTCCCTGTATTTGGTTTGTTCATTTCCTTTCAAACCTTTGACACTGTATATAATGAAATCGAGCAAAAACTGGGATTAAAATGGAGATGTTGCGACCTAGAAATTATAAAAGAAAAATTGTTTCCTCTCCCTCTCTCCTCCTCCCCTCAACCCCACACACTGCATGACTGCATCTGGTCATCATTAAAGTTGCAGATCCTGCTCTGATTGAAATCAATGGCAAAGCTCCAATTGTTGTCAGTGGTGCAGGATCAGAACCCAGAAGAGGAGGACCAAGAGGGATTCTTATGTCTAGAGTTTGGGGGGCAGGATGGTGGATAAAAAGATACCTTGAAAACCTCACATACATTTTAAAAGAGAATTATCACAACAAATGCAAAGACAGAGCAATGATGGACAAGTCTGATTATTGTTAAACTACCAATTTTGCAGAACAGAAGGGGATGGTGGTTAAATAATTTCCCAAGTGACTGTAGTATCTTCTGGTTTAAGCTTACGGTTAACACTTGCAGGGTTGCAAATACAGAACAATGTTTAGTCAGGAGTGCTATTAGCCACGGGGTCTCTCAGCTCCAATTGTTAAAGAACATTCATTACCAGAATCTCATATAAAAATCGCGAGAAAGAAGCAGCTATGACTAGACAATGTTCTTGGTGTTTCTTATGTAACTGCCTCTTGGGGCTAATTAAAGCGGCTGTTGTAATTCACAAGCTATAAATTCTTTCAGATGTTTTCCGAAACAGTGTGATCTCCTTGGTAAGATTCTGGTTTGTGCTGATACTGCAAGTCAGCTAAACATCCCAAAGCATGTAAGAATCCGTCTGATTAATAGTGAGTGGAAAGCTGAGCATAGAAACTGAATAATGGCCACCGGTTTGTTAATTTGCTGTTTCTCTTCCTCGCTCATTTAAGGTTAATTGAACATCTTCTACAAGGCTGCAGTCTATTCTTTTGCTAGACTTTTTAATTAGCTTGATAACACTTTTTTAATGACTGACCATAGCTAAAAAATGGAACTAACTATCCCAGTACAACAGAAAGAGCAGTTTGATTTCTTTCTTTTTGGGAGACACGAGGGAGGAATTGCCTTATTTTTTTAACTGGTGGGGAAAACAATGAACAGCAGATGCTTTAAGAAATATTCTAGTCTGATAGGTCTACAGATTCTCAGATGTGTTCTGAGACTACAATGATTGGCACCAATATAAAAACCTGGATGTACAGACAGGTATTTTCTCTCTTTAAATACCTCTAGTTCTACTGACCCATTTGTGGCCCGGTCATGCTGAAAGGAAGAGAGAGTGGGGACAGGTGGCTCCAAGTAGAGCTGGTCAGAAACTTTTTGGCAAAACAGATTTTGTTGGGGGTATTTTTTTTTCAAAAATGCTATTTTTGTCAAAATTAAAATATTTCTGAAAACAGACACATAGATAAAGTTTCATTTACAAAATCCAAACAAAGTATTTCAATAAAATCCTGTTTCAGAACAGAATATTTAGACTTTTTTTTTTTTTTTGGGTTCAAAACAACATTTGGAAATGAAATATACCAAATATACCAAAATAATTTTTGGTATATATATATAGAGAGAAAAACAGTTTGTAAAGCTGTCAAGTTTAAAAGGTCAAAATTAGAACAAAATGTTTTGATTTTATCAAAGCAATATTGAGATTGACCAGGAATTTTTTTCTGAATAATATTTCATGGGACATTTCAAAAAATGTTCATTTTTGTTCCATTTCAGAGTGAAAAAAAAAAATCCCAATTGGGGCATTTCCTATATAACAGAAAATCCAGTTCCTGGCCAACTCTAGATCTGAGACACTGTTCTGCTCCCCTAATTCTGGACCTGTTTGGGGCCAAAGCAGCCTTTAATGTAACTTAGAGCAAATCAAAGCGTTCCCAGCATAGAAACCTGTATGAGAGAAAGTGGGGAAGACAGTTGTGGCAGGGGTAATGGAGCTGCCATCAGTGGCAGAACAGAGGGGACAGAGTGGCAATGGGATTAGATACAGTTATGGATAAGCAGGGAAGGATACCGTTATATAGGGCCATGCAGGTGATCACAGAAAATTTGAGCTGGATGAAGTGGAGAAGATGGAGACAGTATAAGGATTCAAAGAGGGCGCTGACCTGGTCAGATGGACAGGCCAAGACAACAGCTATTTTGTATGGACTGGAGGTTGGTGACGTGGGTACCAGGGAGACAAATGAGGAGAATGTTACATTAATCAAAATGGGAGATGATGAAGGCCTTCTTGAGAGTTTTAGCTGTATGGCCAGGAGGAAAGGTCAGATCTTAAAGCATTGGAGTGTTTAGCCACTGTTCTAATAATGCACAGAATTAAAAGAATGGAAGGATATTAAACTTCTGCTTCCATGCCAGTTCCTGGTTCATGAACTGTCTAGGCTGTAATGTCATTTGAAGAGTAACTAACAATGGTTTTCCTTTCTATCTGATCCAAATCTGGAAGAAATAAATAAAAGTTTTAAAAAAATGAAAGAAAGAAGATGTTTGGAAGGGAGAATCATATTCATTAAACAGAGGATAATGCAAGCAAATTAATAGCAAGACGTCTCCCTCTCCACGGCTACAATAAAAACAAATTGTATTGTTCTAACAAAGCCAAATTGACAAATATGGAATTACAATTTGGCTTAATATACCATTGCACCTGCCTACTAAAAGTATTCCAAAGTGCCTTGTAATAGGAAAAAAAAGTAGTCATTGTATGTGTTTGTTTTCTTTATCAACTAAGCTCTAAATGGAACCTTTCTCTCTCTAACACATTTATCAAAGTATTATGTTCTTATTTTCCTCCCAAAAGAGGACACTGGACCCAAATTCTGAAGTTCTTACCAAGCTTTGGCTTAGTCCTTACGCTCAGGCCCAGTCCACACTAGAAAATTTGGTCAGTATAACTATGTTGTTCAAGCCCTGGTGTAGACGGTGCTAGGTTGACAGGAGAATTCTCCCGTCGACCTGGCTGCTGCCTTTGGGGAGGTGGCTTAATTACGCCAATGGGAGAATCACTCCCGTCAGCATAGGTGGTGTCTTCACTGAAGGGCTACAGCAGTGCAGCTCTAGCAGTGCAGCTGCGCCACGTAGCATTTTAAGTGTAGACAAGTCGGCCTCACTCGAAGTTTTGCCTGAAGAGTAAGGACTGAGCAAAAACGGAGTAGGATTCCCTCTGTATTTTCAATACATTAGAGGCCAGATTTTCATAAGAACTCAGCTCCCATTTATACACTAAATAAGTAGCCAGATTTTCAGAAGAGTCACCATCTTGCATGCTGAGCAGTTTTGAAAAATCTGGTTTCTTCATTTAGGTGCCTAAATAGGAGCAGTTCTTTTGAAAATCTGGCCTCTACATGCACTAGAGATAACTGCAAGTGGAACAATAAAAATATTCCATTTGGAGTGGAATAGTTATCCAACTTTTACCTGAACTACCTAACCTCATCTCACAATCTGCAAAATGGAGCTCAAAATCTCCCAGGCACAGGCTCTCTCAAAAGATTTCTGATACATCCAGCTTCTGGTTAAGCTGGAAATACTGTGAGAACCACTTTCCTCATGATATTCAGGATTTCTGATTCTGTTCCCACTGAGATCCAAGAAGCGTGTGAAAATGCAAAATAGCGGGGAAAGAAATTAACTGTATTCTTTCACACTCCACAAAATGCTTCATTTGTTTTAAGTTTTAATCTGTTTTTATTTTATCCAAATCACTTCCTGTCATGCATGGGTATAGGAGATGCACTTAAATGCATTCTGGAGCTAGAGATATTACCAGTTCTAGCAATGTTCTCTATTTTAAGCAAAGGAAATAAAAATTCATTCTGGTGTTATAGCTACTGCAGCTTCTCAGAGTTAAGTGTGCTCACTAGAGGAACAGGTTCAAATTCGGGACGGTCAGTAGGTGTGAACAACACACAGCCAAAACATGATCATGGCAGAAACAGCACTGCTGTGTAGATATGCCTAACCATGCTAGCAACAGCTATGTAAAAGCACAGTTGTTTGGCTTGGAGACTAGGCCTTAGAATTAACATGGTTACTATAGTCACCCTCACTCTGGAATCAAAATCAAAGGCCTAATCCTGTGAGGTGCTGAATACCCTCAATTCCATTACTTCAGTGGGATCGAAGGGTGCACAACACTTTGCAGGATTGGGATCTTAAGGCTCTAATCCTACAAACTAATCGGTATGGGCAGACCTCAGTCATTGACTACAACAGGGCACTGCAAAGGGGAAGTGGTCCACATGACAGATCAGTTTACAGAATCAGGGCCTTATTCTGATACTTATGATGTACTTTCATTTTCTAAACTTACACACACAGTATGGAATTTCAGAGGGGAAATAGCTACCCTCACTTGTGTGCAGTGTACTGACCCCAGCACTCTCCAGCCCTCAGGACAGAATTTTTCCCAGAGGTTTTGCTCCTGCTGCCTTCAGCTTCTTCCAAACTAATCATTATGGCACACACCAGAAAGCTTTTCATCTAAAGTTCTGACAGATTTCCTCAGAGAGGTTTTAAAAGAAAAAACACAAGGAAACCAACTCTGGTTCTAAAATCTGTGAGCGCCCTAAATAGAGGTTGGAGGGGGGCGTTGGGTTTTTTTTTTTATTATTATTTCCTTTTGACTCAAAAACGAAATAGGGTTATTTTCTTAATAGCTTGTACCAGCTTGTTTTCTTTTTCTAGCAGCACTTTGAGTTGAGCCCACACTGTAATAATTTCCTTGAGGAGAACAGATGGGGTTGAGGGGGGAGCTTTATGTGTGATTTGTTTGACTTTTTTTCCTTTATGTTATTTCATTTGACTATTTATCAATACAGCCAGCAGTATTTCTTCAAGACAAAAAGGATCTGAAGCTAAAGCTAACATATTGCTTAGTAAACACATTAGGAATAAGCTGAGAAGTCATTCCATACGGTGTTTTCTTATTTGAGTCATAGGACTAGATTCTTAGTTAGAGCCAAGGAGCTTAGAGCAAAAGTTGTGGGAAAGCCCGGGGGGAAACTTTTCATACACAATTCCCGATTCTGGGCCTTCTGAGTATCCTAGCTGGTCCCCTCATATATGATATAGCACCCTGAAGGCTGCTCTTCATTACACAGGCTGCCAACAGCCTAAGCAGCTGAAACCACAGCCAGAGATTAGAGGGTACAGGGCCACATCAGCAGAAAAGTAAGGGTTCTATGGAAGCTGATACACTGGTTCTGTGCTACTAAAGCATTTCCCCCTATACTGAAGTGCTCCTTTAGCCAGTTATACTTGCTCCATAGTCAAAGTCTGCCAACAATAGAGCATAAAGCAGCTGTACAGCACAGAGAGTCCAGCCTAAAATTTGCACAGCTTTGTCTTTACGTCCACCTCACAGCTCTCACCTGCCCTTCTGTAGATTACGGAAAAGTTTCAAACTTTATGGGTTTCCTCTGCTCAGCCACCAGGCATCCTAGTATATAAAATTTATATTCCCTGTCCTTTTGTGGTTTAGGATGCCTTCATGTTTCTAAAGTTTGAATTTGAAAAAGCCAACCATACATGACTTTTGTATAAGCATAATTCATGGGTGACAATGGATCAGAGAAAACAATCAGAATAATAAACACAGATACATCCAGCACACTTAAAGTTGGACAGGCTTCTTATACCACATACAACACCACAACATTAAATTTGAGAGCTTGATTCTCCACTGCCTTGCTCCTTGGGTGATCATTTACCTTTATGTAAAGTAGATATCCGATTTGATATCATTTTACTCCTACTTTGCACTGGTATAAATGATCACACAAGGAGCAAGGTAGTGGAGAGTCAGACCCTGAGATTGTAACACACAAAGACCAAGAAAATTAGAATTCCCAAGCCAGAAAGTAAATGATACCCCTGGTAATGGTGCTAATTGGCATTGTTAAAAGGCTTCCCAGAAGGAATATGAAGAAAAAGAGGAAGATCATTTGATACACGGACAGATGAAGAAAACATTTTCCCTCTCTTCTTGTTACATTTCCAACCCAGTTTTGCAGATGCAAGGGTATAGCAAAGCAAAGACTCTCCCGCATGGGACCTCATGCTGGACATCTTGGGAATTAGCTCAATGCCAGCTCTGGAGCGCCTCCTTCTGGCTGGTGTCTCGCCTATCTTAGGCCCCATGTCCCTCCCAGCCCCCTTTCCTCAAGGTTCTGCCCCAGCAGTACCCCCTTACTCTGGGTTTCCCCTCCCAGGGGAGCCCCCAACCCTCTAAACCCACCTTGCCTCAGTGACTACTGCCAGTCATCATCTAGCCCTCACTCACTGGGGCAGACTGCAGTCTGTAATGGCCACTCATCATTGGCAAGGGGTTAGGACCACCTGCCTCTGCCTATTCCCAATCTGCACCTCTGTAGCCCCAGTACTTTTGTGGGCCTTCACCAAGGCCTGCAGCCTGGGAGTTTACCAGGCTGGAGCTCCCCAGTTCCTCTTGCCCTTCCCTAACACTGCTCTACTTCAGGTACCTTGTTCTCAGGCAGCTAGCCCTTCCCACTCCAGGGCTAGAGTGAAACTCCCCTGTCTCCTGGCCCCACAGCCCTTTTATCCAGACCAGCTGTGGGCTGATTAAACCAGCCACTTGGGGCCAACTACCTCACCAGCCTCCCTCAGCTGCTCTTAATCCCTTTTACCTTGGAATGGGGCAGCTGCCCCACTACAAAGGGGTTTGGAGGGGATATCAGCTGGCGGCTCCTTCATGGGGCTGTGAGCATGGGCGTGTATTTGGCGCAGTTTACCCCTGTCCCAGACACCTGTCCTTTCTGCGGCGTGAGGGAGACCCCGGCCCACGTTTACTTAGAGTGTGCCAGGTTGCAGCCCCTACACCGGCTCTTCACCGACATTATGTTGCGTTTTTGGTTACACTTTTCCCCTCACCTTCTCATTTATGCACTCCCTATCCGTGGCCCCACGAAGTCACAGGACCTCCTGGTCAACCTTCTCCTGGCCCTGGCTAAAACGGCCATCTATAAACCCAGGGAGAGGAGGTTGGCCGATGGAGGTTCCTGTGACTGTGGGGCCTGTTTCCGATCCTCTGTTCGTTCACGTATCCGGGCAGAGTTCCTCTGGGCAGCGTCCACTGGCTCCCTTGACACCTTTGAGGAGCAGTGGGCGCTGTCCGGGGTTCTCTGCTTGGTGTCCCCATCAGGTTCCCTTCTTTTGACCCTTTGACCACACTCCTGTCCCTGTTTTTCCATTAGTTGTCCCCCGTAATCATTTGGGTTTTAGGCCCTGTGGGTCCTCCCCTTAGGCTGGGGGGGACCCTTTAGCAGTGGGCGGGCTTCCTGAAGCCCAATAGGTACAAAGGGGTTCGGAGGGGATATCAGCTGGTGGCTCCTTCATGGGGCCGTGAGCACGGGTGTGTATTTGGCGTGGTTTACCCCTGTCCCAGACACCTGTCCTTTCTGCGGCGTGAGGAAGACCCTGGCTCATATTTACTTGGAGTGCGTCAGGTTGCAGCCCCTATACCGGCTCCTCACCAATATTATGTTGCGTTTCTGGCTGCACTTTCCCCCTTACGCCCATCCACTTCCCGGAACCCAATAGGTACAAAGGGGTTTGGACAAATATATGTATGCAAAGTTTTGGATATTTCTCCAGAATGTATCCAAACTATGAATCTTCTGAGGTCTGGCCATCCCTGGTGTGTGTATCTGTCTATGTATCCATCTATATTATCTGTCTTTTCTTTTTTGTGTGAGTAAAAACAAAAAACAAAAACAAAAAAACAGACTAGCAGAAGAGCATAGTTTCTGGATTTAAAAGCTGCATTTGGTTGTTATGGTAACTTGACTTTTGTAAAGCTGTCTTTGTGACAAAATAGAAGTCCTCTGCATTAGCAGATATCCTACTGAGAAAAGATGCAAAATTATATATACAAGATATATAATTTTAAAACTTACAAAAATCCACAGTGTTTTCTTTCTAATCAAACCAGCAGCCAGTTCTTGAGTCACAGTGACAAAGTAACAAAGCATGTTAGCCTAAAAACTCTTTTCATCTGAACATAGATTTGAAAGTAGCAGAGATGTTTGCCTTCAGCACATAAAAAATAAAATAAATAAATAAATAAATAAATAAATAAAGCAGCAGTTTAGCTCTTGGGAGATTACATTCTCTCTCTCTCTCTCTCTCTCACACACACACACACAAACACACACACACACACACCCTGCCAGCCTCACTCTTTCATGCTGCCCCTTTCTGCACAGTTCTGAGATAGGAGGGGAAAAAAAGACTACACATTTTGTCAGAAAGGTTGGTGACAGAGGCCATTGTCCCTTTGGTTAGGTTTTCCTTGCAACCTCTCAAGAGTTTAGGTGCCTCCGTCACCATCTCTCCCCATTCCTACCATCAATTACTTACAGATGGGGAAGTTTAACACACCTATACAGACACATGCACACGGTTGTTAAAGGCCTGTCAACTGCTGACAAAGTGCCAATTTGCAGACATTAATTTGCACGGTGTGCTTTTCTGAGAAGATCAGAGTTTCACACATGTCCTGCTTATTTTTCCTTGACCTTTGAGGGCTGATTCGACATGTAGGCTTGACTAATTTCATTATTCCATCCAATCTGTAGGAAGTGCTGTGCTTGAACATCGGTAATTAGCCATCCTTTCACCATTGTATTCCTATAGTCTGTCCATAATGAGGTACGTAATGCTTTGCTAATGTGCTACACATTTTACTTTAAAAAAAAAACAAAAAAAAAAAACCTGTCACATTGATTTGCTGCTACTGTATATTCAACAGAAGAATTGATTCATTCTCTCTCAGTACTCAAGATATTATTCCAGATTCAGTGAAACATCCTTCTCATCCATACAAACACATATATATATATATATACACACACACACACACACACACATATTATGTGTAGCACCAGCATATAATGCACATATATCCGTAAGTTAAATATGTTTTTGCCTACACTGATCTTTTTGTGTTAAATACAAGCAAAACTCTTAACTCAAATTTTTATTCCCCAGCCTCTGATTTTGCACACCTACTTTCATATGCACAACCGTTTGTGTGAGAGTTCCCCCATTTTGAGCCAACACGTTGGGCATTTGTGCATCCTAGCGTATAGCGTACAAAAGCAGATTTTGCCTAAGAAGACTAAATCCCATTTTTCAGGACTCAGTTAGTTGCACATATACAAAATCACAGGCCAGGACTGAAAATTTGCCACTGGATGGCTTGTCCATAACTGGTTGTCATATTTCCCTCTTGTGTGAGATACAGAGCAAGAAAGTTCCAGTTGAGGAAAGCTCAGAACAGACCCAGCTGAATACCAGCCAGAGGCTCCTTTTTGGTTCACATGGTAGAATTCCTGCCTTGGGACAATGGTTCAAATCTCAGTTGCAATAATGTGCAGGATGCACGTGCATTGTGAGACCAAACACCACATGGGGGATTCTGCACATTAGGGATATGTGATCATCAGTGAGGATATCTCTCTACCCCATTCTAACAAGAATCTTGGTTGAAACCTAACATTGTCAGAGCAGCTATTAGAACGAAGAGCCTCAGTGACTGTCCGGAGGCCTCGCGGAAGGGAGATAATAGCAAAGTCATGGGAATTTACAACACTGCTAAAAGCTAAAGCAAGTCTCACCATAGCAATCCTTACAAAAGTGTCTACAAGAAATTTAAAATAAATATTTAGCTTTGAAAGGCCCCAGTTTGTCAAACACTTCTGCAGACGTGAGCTGTCCCATTCTTTGCATGCCATTCATAACATTTGTAGGATGCAGGCTCCACAAAGGTAGGAAAATATTATTATGCCCACTGTAAGGATCATGAAATTGAAGCACAGACAGAAGTGACTTGCCCAAGATCACCCAGCAGGTCTGGGACAGAGGCAGGACTAGAACACAGATTTCTTAACACTCGGTCCAGTGTGCTAACCACAGGGAGATGCTGCTTCCCATCTACCTACTTGCATTTAACTGTAAAGATTTTAACTGTATGTAATATTCCCCATGGCTTACAGTGCGGGTGATTGTGATCTTGCTAAAAAGTGACATAATTTGTGACTCGGGCAATGTGGGAACTTAATGAAAGAGAGACTGTAAATAAATTTCCATCCCCTGTATTAATGGTTCAACAATCAGAAGATAGATGTTACAGCTTAATATTTAAACAAAATGGTTCATGTTCAATCAATAAAATCCTTTGTCTGATTCTTAAATCAACATGAAAGCAAAGAAAACTGCTGTACAATTCTTTACTCTGAACTCCCACACAGCTTATATCACTAACAATCTACTCTTCAGCAAGATTAAAACAGAGCAATTGTGTAGTGGTCTGAGCACAGGATTGGGAGCCAGAAACTCCTATGTCTCTGTCTCTGACTTAAATGCCTTCTCTCATCTTGAGAAAGTAACAACTACTTTGCTTCACTTTCGGCTCTGTAAAATGGCAATTATATTTACTTACCTATCTCACACAGAAGATCAAGAGCTCTGGAGATGTTAAATGCTAAGTTAATTAATATGGTCATCCCCAGCAATAAGTTTATAAATGCTGTTTTTCTTGTTAAAAGTCTATTTTCAAATACATTTCACATTTTGCAGAAAGAAATGCTTATCAGGAGGGTTGGGCAAACTTGATGGATTTTGAAGATTGACAAGCTATCTGAAATATGTTTTGGGCTTGCAGCGTGCAAACCTAGATGGTGAACCTTTTACTTCTTGTAATACAAAACCATTTTTTCCACAAAAAGGTTTAATTTAAATAAAAATTCCAGCTAAGTGTCAGCCTTTATAGATAGAACCTCCTCATCTTCAAAAGCCAGGCTGGCACAAGTGGTTTATATACTTGTAACTGACTGTCAGGACACAAGATCTTGTAGGGAGAGGAGAGGGGTTGCAGAGCTATTCTGCTGACTCACCCTGGTAGCTAGACCATGTAGATCTCATTAGCTCCACTTAAACATAGATGTGAAAAGGAAGTCTCCCTCAGGCAAGAGAGACCTAGAGGAAAAGGCTAAAGGTCCTACAGGTAGAAATGCTAAATATCCCAAGTCAGAAGGGATCTTTAGAATTAAGGCTTATGTTTTAAAGTACACTACAGTCCTGCTTCCTTAAGGCTTTGTTATTTACATTACAAATAAAAGTAAATCCCCAGGAAAAGGTGGGAGGGCAGGGTGAGTGTAGCCAACACCCGCAGTCGATATGCTGTGTTAGAAGAAGGACAGGGACGCCACAAATTTACAATACTGTTTATATCTTTCATTAGTTCATGCATCTCTACTCCTTTTTCAGGAGTTTTTACTCTTTCCACTCTCTATTCCTTTTCAGATTTCTGTACTGAGAAGACAGTAGTAGGATAACTTTAATTCAGTGGTGTGCTGTCACTGGCCGTGCTTCTCCCCAGCTCCAAAGCATGCACTGCCACACCCAGTCTCGGTCAAGGAGGTTTATTTTCTTACAGAGGTTAACAAACAAATGGAAAATAGTCTCAACTCCATTCTTAGCCCCAAGCTTCAGGACTACGCTTCCCAAGGGTCTCCTCCTGGCAGCTTCCCAAGCTCAATCAGCTCTGCACCCTTCCCTTGCTCCAGGGACCCATCACAGTAGCTGTGGCTTTCCCTCCTCTCAGTCCTTCATCCCTAGCTGCCTACTAGCAGCCCTTTATAGGCCCAGGTGTAGCCCAGCCTTTTTAATTAGCTGGATTGGGCTCACCTGCTCCAATACAGGGAGACTGGGCTTAGTCTATCCACAGAGACCAGCTACTCTGAGACATATGCTAAGTTTAGATGGTCTACAAAAGCACTACAATAGCATAATGGTACCATCATCCACTGTCAGACTGTGGCAAAGAGACGGCAAATAATCCTGGTAGATCTAGGTTATATTTAGAGATGTAGATTTGCTAGTTTGCTCCTGCAATTTTAACCCAAGTGCACCCCAAACTTTCTCATTTTATGACCATATTGGCAACTTCATAAGGAGCCAGAAAGACACACCAATTTGCATAAAATGGAACATTTTGAAGCTGCCCAGATCTTTAACTAGAGTTGGGCCTGTAACAAAATCCTGAATCCACACATCCCTTAAATTTGCAGGAGTTTGCATCCAGATTTGCGTCTGGATCTAAACTTTGCAGGCAGCCCATCTCTAAAATGGGCCAAGCCCAAACCCCAGTTTTGACCCCACCACACACTAGAGAATTTGGATATGGATCTGAGCTTTGCATCTTGGGCCCATCTCTAAGCCAGAATCCCCTCTCATGCTATTTTTCAGTCCAGTGCAACTCCATTGACTTTAGTACAGTTACTGCTATTTTACCAGTGTGAAAGCAGAATCAGGCCCACTCTCAGACATGGCAGTGCAGTTCACAGAACTACAGGTCCCAGCATGCAATGCTCTTTCATGCTCAAAGTGCCCTAGTTGCTAGGGCGTGCAGTCTGTGTGGGCCACAGGTAGTCTCATTTGGCCCACAGACCACACTGGCTATTTTAGTTTTCTATACTAACTTTGCTTGTTTCTGAGACTCTTCAGTTAAGCTCCAGCTACAGAATATTTTCATTTCATAAACTGATTCCATTTCTTAAGTAAAATTTTTGTTTTCTAGATTTGAGCATGTTGGCTGCTTTACAGCTTTTGTTTGACATTTCCACAAATTCTCTTTTGTATGTGACATAAAATCTGCTTAATTCTCCCTTTGTTTTCTTCTGTGCTATACAAAAAAAACAGTGCAACCTGCTGCATCTCTCTGAACGCTTTCTCTCTGTGCAGTGCCAAGGAGACACACTAGAGGAAAAGAGGGGCAAAAAAATCCCTTTACTGAACAAGATAGGGCAAGTGAAAAAAAGCTTCAACAGTAAATGACACATGCCTGGGCAGCTGGTTTCTTCAAGAACCAGATAAGGACAAATGTTTTCTTTTGTAAAACCTTGTCAATGTGATTTCACTGCCAGAACTGAATTGTTCACTTCAACACAATGAGAGATGAGGATCCAGAGCAACACCAAGTGAGTATAAAGCACACAGGGGGGAAAAGTTGGCCCTCTCCTTTCCTTTCCAAGATATCTGAAGCAGAGGTAGATTTTTGTCATCTCAGCAGCGGAACCCAATTTGCGATTGCGCCTCAGGACACCTATTATGAAGTTTATTAAAGCATATTACCCCAAAGTGGTTGTCACTGTGAGGATGGTGTGACCTCCCATAGGCAAAGTTCACTGCTCGCGATCTGTTGGGAACAGGCTAGTTAGAGGTGACCGGATTACATTAGAAAATGATATTTTTCTGCAGCAAGCATGCTGAACGCCAAGGACTTACATAGAGAGACCAACGCCCTTTACATACTATGGGATCCGCAAGCCTGAGCTGCGAGGGAAATAGGGGAGGTGGAGCACAGTTTGCTTGGGTTCCTGGTGACACTATGCTTGCAGAAGGCAGGAACAGGCATAGTGTCTCTATGGGTCCCAAGAAGTACACACCCCTTCAGTACTCGTTAAATGTATTTTTTTTTTTTTTAGGTGGAGCATACACTCCTCTCATCACGACTCTGTATCAGTGCTGACCAACTTCCCACTTGCATTCCTCAGCCCTTTGCAACCAAATTCTAAAGTGTTTATTACCATAGCATGTGGGAACTTCCCAGGGGTTACACAAAACAGTGGAATGTGATCAGAAGGGACAGCCAGTTCTCTGCCCAACTCTGTTTTAACCCTGGGTTCTAATTTTATGTACGCTGCCACATTTTCTTCTATTCTGGTACTTTGGGGGAAGTTTTATTGACTAGGACAGTCTTGCAACCTGATCAGAAGATGCAAAGGGCATAACGCTTCCTGATCTCCATTGGGTGAGCGTTTCAAGGCCTTGGAACTACAGTTGGGAAGATTCTTCCTCTGGCTCCCTCAAGTACATATCTGGGCTCTGTTATTCAGACTGTCCCAGATGATCGTACTTGTATTGGTGGGTTCCAGAAGGAAAGAGAGAGGGTCCCTGAAATAACATGGGCTTGCTTTATTAAAGGCTTTGTAGATCGGCACCAGGACACTGAAGTGGATCTAGTAATGAATAGAGAAAGAGATGAATACTGGTGTTATGCACAAGCTGTAGCTTGTTTTTCAGCTTCTTGTTAGGAGCCATAGAGAGTGAATTTGAGGAGTGGGGGGCAAAAAGGTACAAACTGCTGTGACCTGGTCATTTTCCAAGAGGAATGGACAGATTCTGCTTGCTAGCTAAAGATGGAAGGTATGAAGCTTTGATGGCTGTTGCTGTTTGCATACCCAGAGTTAGCAATGAGCCCAGCATGATCAAGACTACGCTGCCTTATCTACCAGTGGATCGGTGTTCTTCGTTTAGGCTCCAATTTCCTCTTTGCACTGAGATAGCTGAGAAGCAACGCTGTCAGAGCAGATTGGGGGGCGGGGGGGAAAGAAACCAGTGTGTCACGAGCATATTGCAGGTCATATTGTCCACCATATCCCCTAACACAGACATTGTATAAGACCGGTGACTGAAATCAGATGATGTGATGTCCATGCCCTTGGAATGTGTTTCAGGAAATGTTATTTCAAGCTCACTAAATCAGCAGTTTCTGCACTGAAACATCATTATTTCAAGTTGTATGGAAAAATGGCAATTGTACATGAACTGAAGAGGGGAATGGTATAACAATATCTATAAAATTAGGGCCTGAGAAGACAGGTCTCCTAAAGCTGTCTTACATTGTTCATTTCCCAGTTAACTTCCGCTGGATGTTAAAAAGCAATGCTCAAAAGAATCAGTGGGAGTGGAATGTCGGTCATGAAAGAATTTTACATTCAGAAGTGTACTGTTTACATGGACTGTTGGTACAACCAACACAATCACAGCAGGAGGAGAATGAAGGAGCTGGTGCACTCCTGTACAAAGGGACTTACCTCTACTAACAATAAGAACAAAATCATTGCCTTCTCAGTCTTGGGGGACAACCTATACCTGTTGCTGGAAAAGGAAAGGATTAGATATTTATATAGAGAGTGAAAACATCTACGGTTACAGAAGATAGAATAAGCAATGTTTATAAGAAATGTAAATCTTCATACTCCAGGGCATAGGACAACCACTAACTGATGGGGGTCAGGAAGAATTTCTCCTAGGGACAGGTTATTCTTTAACTTGCCCACTATAGCATCTCTTGCACTTTCCATAGAAGAATCAGGTTTTGTTCACCAACAGATACCACTGGTCTGAACCAGTATAGCAGTTCTTATATTCCTAAGAATCATTATCTTCTGTATTCCAAGTGACTCAACTAGACCTTTCCTTGATTATATGAAAAGCATTTTCATGTGGTTTCTTATCGCCCTGACAAGCACATGGGTCACTGTAGAATAGTCCGTGTCCTGCATTCTTTCTGACATCTGAGCCTTATTTCACTGCAGCTGTCAGCTCCTATGGCAGAGTAGATAAAAGCACTTACACTGTGGTGCCACGCTTAGGAAAATGCCTAGCTCATGCTGCATTTGTTTGCAGAGGTTAATCAGATTCAGAATGTCTCTAGAATTTTGAAGTGAAAGTACTGAAGAGCTGAGATGTTTGTGCAATGGGCGAAACCCCTAAAGAGCACAGAGAAACAAGGGGTGAAGCAAAATTACTCTGTGTCCAGGGAATAGTCTGTGACAGACCCAGACCAGTGGGGTATAGGAGTCTGGTAGAGGGCAAATATACTGGTCACTGGATGAGTAGTTTTCTGTTCCCTGAGTGACCAGAGCAGGGGCTGCACTAGAGTAATCAGGAACCTGCTAGAACCAGTTAAGGCAGGCAGGCTAATTAGGACACCTGGAGCCAATTAAGAAGAAGCTGCTAGAATCAATTAAGGCAGGCTAATCAGGGCACCTGGGTTTTAAAAGGAGCTCACTTCAGTTTGTGGTGTGAGTGTGAGGAGCTGGGAGCAAGAGATGCAAGGAGCTAAGAGTGAGAGGGTATGCTGCTGGAGGACTGAGGAGCACAAGCGTTATCAGACACCAGGAGGAAGGTCCTGTGGTGAGAATAAGGAAGGTGTTTGGAGGAGGCCATGGGGAAATAGCCCAGGGAGTTGTAGCTGTCATGCAGCTGTTACAGGAGGCACTATAGACAGCTGCAGTCCACAGGGCCCTGGGCTGGAACCCGGAGTAGAGGGCGGGCCCGGGTTCCCCCCAAACCTCCCAATTGACCTGGACTGTGGGCCCTCCCAGAGGGG
This sequence comes from Terrapene triunguis, assembly GCF_002925995.2. Classification (NCBI taxonomy): domain Eukaryota; kingdom Metazoa; phylum Chordata; order Testudines; family Emydidae; genus Terrapene; species Terrapene triunguis. The sequence goes on along the minus strand of NW_020698066.1, from coordinate 1,043,387 downwards.
AAGGTCTCTGGGCTGTTCCCCAACCCACATGGTGAATCTTTGAGGCAAGAAAATCCGCCAATAAGCACAGGACCCACCAAGATAGAGGAGGAACTTTGTCACACTGGGTGTCAGGAGTGGGATCTTGGGGTGCACAGCGTGGTGGAAGAAGGAGGGTGATTTAAACAAAAACAAAAAAGGGAGAGGGTTTATTTTTTTTTCACCACAATGGATGACGTAGTGCGGGCACTGATACAAGCTACGGTGGCCCAGCAGGAGGCTACCCGTGTCCAGGCAGCCGCCCAACAGGAGGCAGTGCGGCTGCAGCAAGAGACTAATCGCCTGCTGATGGACCAGGCTGCTCAAGACCGAGCTATGTTGCGGGAACTGGTAAACCAGGTAAAGTCCCTTACAGAGCTGAATCGCGGCCATGATGGGACGCGGCTCATACGGGCCAGCCATTGGCTGCAGAAAATGACACGGGAGGATGATGTAGAGGCATACCTTCTGGCCTTTGAGAGGACAGCCCTACGGGGGGCCTGGCCTCGAGATCAGTGGTCTGGCATCCTTGCCCCATTCCTGTGTGGGGAGGCCCAAAAGGCCTACCATGATCTGCCTGAAGAGGCTGCAGCAGACTACCCCCAGCTGAAAGCAGAGATCCTGGCCAGATCTGGGGTAACGACAGCAGTGCGGGCCCATCAGTATCACGGTTGAAGGTACCAGGAAGACAAAACCCCACGGTCCCAATTGTATGACCTCATCCATCTTGCATGAAAGTGGTTGCAAACAGAGTCCCGGAGTCCGGAAGAGATACTAGCGGTTCTGGTCATCAACTGATACATGAGGGGACTACCACCAGACCTTCGTGCCTGGGTAAGCCAGAACGAACCGTCCAGCTATGATGAGGTTGTCGCCCTGGTAGAGAGGCAAAGGACAGCGAGGGAGCTGACCCGACCAGTTAAGGAAGAGGCACCCCGGGTTAAACTAGCAGCACCAAGCCCTAAAGTTCGGGTGACTGGGCCACCAGGAGGGCCCAGGTGGAAAAAGAGAGAGGCTGAAGGCCCATTAGAGGCCACAAAGAGTCGGAGCACTGAGGGAGAAGAGGATCGTGATGTTAGACTGCCCAAACCAAGAGACCAGGGAATGCCTACGGCTCCATACAGATCTTATGCCTGCGGGGAGTGGGGACACATAGCTGCACAGTGTCCCAATGCTGAGGAGCCTATGCAGTGTAACCTGGGGAACTGGGCAGATCCATGCTCCCTAATCCACCTTGTGGGGGTCTCACTAACCCCACATATGTATACCAGACCAGTGAAACTAAATGGGGTAGGGACCACGGCACTGGTTGATTCGGGAAGTGCTATCACGCTTATCTCAGGGAAGCTCGTGAAGCGTAGTCAGCTGCTGCAGGCTAAACGTACGGGGATAACATGTGTCCATGGGACAGTTAGTTACTACCCCACCATCCCAGTAAAAATCGAGATCCAAGGGAACACTACTGATATAGCAGCAGTTGTAATCCCTAAACTCCCATACCCGGTGCTGATAGGGAGGGACTTCCCAGGGTTTGGAAACTTACTCCCAGTAGGGGGATTGGAGAAAGATGGGGACCCTAAAATTGATGAGGCATCCACAGCAGACTGTCAACCCCCAATCTTCTCTGAACTATCCCCAGATTTGTTCTCCACTCCCAGACAGGGTAGAAAGACAAAAAGGGAAAGAAGGGCAGCTAAGGCCTTGGAAACCCGAATACTGACCCAAAGCCAGAAGGTCGCTCTTGTAGGTAGGCGGACCCGCGCAGCTGAAAAGGAGGCCACGCAGGAGGGAGAAGCACCTGAGTCTGACCCCCACCCTAATGCTTCTGAACCAGTAGAGGCAACAGAGACTGGGCCCCTAGATCTTGGGCAGATTAGCCCCGGGAGAGGAAATTTTGTACGGGACCAGGCAGAAGACCCAAGGTATGACAACATTAGGAAGGAGGTGACTGAAATAGATGGGGTCCCCGTGAAAGGGAAAACCCAGGGACCAGGACCCTACTTCATAATGTAGAAGGATCTCTTATACCGGGTTCCACCAGTACAGGGGCAGAAGGTACAGCAGATCCTAGTACCTCAAAAACACCAGAACGCTGTATTAAGTCTTGCTTATAGTCATCTTTTGGGGGGGGGGGCATTTGGGGGTAGAGACGACCCTGGCACGAGTCCTAAGACGGTTCTTCTGGCCCGGAGTACATGAAGAAGTGCGGAGGTACTGTGCCTCCTGCCCGGAGTGTCAGCTGCACAGTCCCCGTCCCCACTTGAGGGCACCTTTAGTACCCCTTCCCATCATAGAGGCCCCCTTCGAGTGAATAGCCATGGACCTAGTGGAGAAGACGGCTCGGGGCCACCAATATATACTTGTTGTTCTGGACTATGCTACTCGCTACCCAGAAGCCGTCCCCCTGCGGAACACGGCCTCTAAAACTATAGCCAAAGAGCTGGTGGGGATCTTTGCCCGAATGGGGCTACCGAAGGAGATATTAACTGACCAAGGAACCCCATTTATGTTGAAGCTAATGAAGGACCTCTGTACGCTGCTCCATATACATACCCTGAGAACTTCGGTCTACCATCCACAGACTGATGGGTTGGTAGAAAGGTTTAACCGAACCCTCAAGGCTATGATAAGGAAGGTGGTAAGTCGGGATGGGAAGGATTGGGACACCCTACTACCCTACCTTATGTTCGCTATCCGGGAGGTACCACAGGCCTCAACTGGGTTTTCCCCCTTCGAGTTATTATACGGGCGTCACCCCTGTGGCATACTAGATATCGCCAAAGAGATCTGGGAAGAGGAACCCAATGAGGGGAGAAATATAATAGAGCATGTAATGCAGATGCGAGACCAGATAGCCCAGGTTACCCCTATTGTACGGGAACATTTGGAGAAGGCACAGAAGGCCCAGCGAACCCATTACAATCGCCAGGCAAAAATGCGACAGTTCCAACCAGGGGATCAGGTTATGGTGTTGGTACCCACGGCAGAAAGCAAGCTTCTGGCCCAATGGCAGGGGCCCTATGAGGTGGTTGAATCCGTGGGGGAAGTAACCTACAAGGTGCGGCAGCCAGGACACAGAAAACAAGAACAGATTTATCACGTTAACCTTCTGAAACCCTGGCATGCACAAGAGGCATGCACAACGGTCCAAAAAGACCTAACCCAGGAAAACCAGCCTTCCAAACAGGTGAGAGTGTCTCCCGATTTAACACCAGACCAGAAGAATGAGGTGTCTGAGATGATCTTCCGGAACCAAGATGTGTTCTCGACAAAACCGGGTCGAACAACTGAGACCTATCACCACATCGTCACGAACCCTGGGGCCAGAGTAACAATGAGGCCCTATCGGGTGCCAGCAGCAAAAAGGGAGGAAATAAAAGCAGAAGTAAAAAAAATGCTGGAGTTGGGGATCATCGAAGAATCCCACAGTCAGTGGTCCAGCCCAGTCGTGCTGGTGCCCAAACCTGATGGCACCACAAGATTTTGCAGCGCCTTCCGGCGACTAAACGAAGTATCCCAGTTCGACGCGTACCCCATACCTCGCACAGATGAGCTAGTGGACCGTCTGGGTAATGCCCGGTACTTGACTACCCTAGACTTGACAAAGGGGTACTGGCAGATTCCCCTTGCAGAAGACGCAAAGGAAAAGACTGCGTTCTCTACACCAGAGGGTCTTTTTCAATATACTGTCCAGGGCCGGCTCCAGGCACCAAGCACCCAAGCTGGTGCTTGGGGCGGCACCTGGAGGGGGGCGGCGGCGCTCTGGCCGCCGGGGGGGGGGGAGAGCCGAGCCCCAGCCGGGGCTCGCTGCCCTGCCCCCGGCGCTCTGGCCGTCGCGGGGGAGAGCCGAGTCCCCCCCGGCGCTCTGGCCGCCCTCCCCCCGGCCGCCGGGGGGAGAGCGGCGAGCCCCGCGCTCTGGCCGCCGGGGGGGAGGCAGTCCTCAATACCTTCAGGTGAGCTGGCCTTACAGCAAACCCTGCCAAGTGCGCTGTAGGGTTTACAGAGGCCAAATATCTTGGCTACGTTGTGGGAAAAGGTCTAGTAAAACCCCAAGTGAACAAGTTAGAGGCCATCCAAAATTGGCCCCGACCAAGTCGCAAGAAACAAGTCCGGGCGTTCCTAGGCGTGGTGGGGTATTACCGACGATTTATCCCCCACTTTGCCACAAGGGCAAGCCCCCTGACAGACCTAGTGAAAGCCCATGGACCTGATCTGGTGAGATGGTCTGACGCAGCAGAGGAGGCATTCACAGACCTACGGACTGCCCTCTGCAATAACCCCGTACTGATAGCCCCTGATTTCACCAAGGAGTTTATCCTGCAGACGGATGCATCGGAAGTAGGGTTGGGGGTCGTTCTATCACAGATGGTTGGGGAGGAGGAACACCTAATTCTATACCTCAGTCAGAAACTCCTTCCAAGGGAACAAAAATATGCAGTGGTGGAGAGAGAATGCCTCGCTGTAAAATGGGCCATGGAAACACTGCACTACTACCTGCTCGGGCGCAGATTTGTCCTCCTGACCGACCATGCCCCTCTTCAATGGATGCAGCGGAACAAGGAGAAGAACACAAGGGTGACCAGATGGTTCTTATCCCTCCAACCTTTCCAGTTCCATGTGCAACACAGAGCAGGGAGCCATCATGGCAATGCCAATGGCTTGTCACGTGTGCACTGTCTGGCGTCCCAAGCTGCCCAACCCCTTGGCATTGAGCAGGGGGGAGGGATATGTGACAGACCCAGACCAGTGGGGTACAGGAGTCTGGTAGAGGGTAAATATACTGGTCACTGGATGAGTAGCTTTCTGTTCCCCGAGTGATCAGAGCAGGAACCTGCTAGAACCAGCAGTAATCAGGAACCTGCTAAACCAGTTAAGGCAGGCAGGCTAATTAGGACACCTGGAGCCAATTAAGAAGAAGCTGCTAGAATCAATTAAGGCAGGCTAATCAGGGCACCTGGGTTTTAAAAAGGAGCTCACATCAGTTTATGGTGCGAGTGTGAGGAGTGGGGAGCAAGAGGCGCAAGGAGCTGAGAGTGAGAGGGTGTGCTGCTGGAGGACTGAGGAGCACAAGCATTATCAGACACCAGGAGGAAGGTCCTGTGGTGAGAATAAGGAAGGTGTTTGGAGGAGGCCATGGGGAAGTAGCCCAGGGAGTTGTAGCTGTCATGCAGCTGTTACAGGAGGCACTATAGACAGCTGCAGTCCACAGGGCCCTGGGCTGGAACTCGGAGTAGAGGGCGGGCCTGGGTTCCCCCCAAACCTCCCAATTGACCTGGACTGTGGGTTCTCCCAGAGGGGAAGGTCTCTGGGCTGTTCCCCAACCCACATGGTGAATCTTTGAGGCAAGAAAATCCGCCAATAAGCGCAGGACCCACCAAGATAGAGGAGGAACTTTGTCACAAGTCCCATAACAAGCTTTCAACTACACTTACTTACACTAGACTATCAAGAAACCTGATAACATCTTTGCATAAAAAGTACATCTTCTGCCTATAGGAAAACAAAGTATTTTACTTTCCACATCTACAGGAGCAGCCAGAACACATATTCTCCTCACACCCCCCATAAGCAATTTCAGGGGCCAGTTCCCTATCCCTTACCTTGTGTCAGGCAAGTGGCATCTTTATTCTGATTCAGTTTCATTCTCCTTCCCCATCTTTCTCTCTCCCTCTCACATGTCCCTTCTATCTGGCCTTTGAGGTCTCTTTGTTTTGTACCCAAACCCCACCCCCCTCCAGTCTTTTACTCTCTGCCATTATTTTCCACCTCCCCAAAAGTCCTGATCCTTCTTGCTCTTCTTCCCAAGATCACTAGACAAAGGAAGAATGTGGCTGCCATCACCTCTGGGTGCCGTGTTGCTGTCTCTCAGCTGCTTGCAGCATTCTTTCAGCTCCCCAGCTCCACCGCTGCAAACACAGCTCTGCAGTGAAAGACAGTCGGCACAGCCAGGAGGATGAGAAGGAGCTTAGAGACAGAAGGCAGTCTGAGTGGTTATGGAGAAAATGTTTGAGCTACTGATCTGCCTCCCACATGCCCTACAGCAGCTGGGCAAGCAGTCCTCAGTAGCAGGCAAGTATTGAAGATTTACACACACACACACACACACACACCTACCTATAAATAGCTAACCAGGAAGCCTGATTCAGAAACTAGAGAAAAGGGAGCAAAAAGCTTTATCTTTCATCTAAAAGCTGGAGGTCAGGTAGGTCTGCTTTCAACCCTATCAGTCAGGTTACATTTTGAAAACTCCCTCTACAATGGTAAGGGCTAGAAACTTTCTTTTGAAAGCGACACTTTAGGAAAAAAAGCAGAGCAGAGTTTAGCAATGACACCAAAGAAGCCAAAAACCATGGTGGGGGCAGCTATCTCTGGAGCAGCCAGGAGGGAGCCAGTGACAGGGGAAATGACTTGCTTTGAAATTCTGCAGGAGACAACCAGGCATCAGACCAGGAGCCCAGAGCTCCCAACAAATACGAGAGGAGAGCTGCTTACTATTAGGTGCAGTATACCCCACTACATGTTATTTTTGCTATGTCTACGATCAGCTAAGGGCCTATGATTTTAAAGGGCTACCACTGATACCACTGCTGATTTAAACTTCAGGTGGAGTCAATTAGGAAGAAGCAGAGACTAGAAGGGCCAAACATGCAGGCATGAGATGGAGAAGCAGAACTGTAGCCAGCAGTTTTAATTTTATTTTCACTTTTTCAGAGTTTTTAAATTTCCATTTGATATTTTAGTTTTTTTTATCTTTTTGCTTTATACACTGATTGCTACGACACACACACACTGCACCTTGGCATTTGCTTTGTAGGAACAATTTTTCTTAGCCTAAGTATAGAAAACACCACAGTAAATTCAAATACTGGAGTAAATGTTCAGATTATCTCTTTTTAAAAGAGGCAGCCACCGTGTTTAATTCAAGGCTTGGATTTAAAATAATCTTACTCTCCACACACACATTACACAGGGCCAGATTCCAATACCCTTTGTGATACTTTACCTCATAAGAAGTCTTATTGACATAAATGGGATTATTCATTTAGGGTCTGATCTAAAGCCTATTGAAATCACTAGTGATCTTTCCATTGACTTCAACTGGCTTTGGATCAGGTCCACAGTAAAGTTGTCTTCTGTGTGAGTAACTAAGAATATTAGAATCTGGCCCATAGTGAGATGGTGTTATCATAGAATATCAGGGTTGGAAGGGACCTCAGGAGATCATCTAGTCCAACCCCCTGCTCAAAGCAGGACCAATCCCCAGACAGATTTTTGCCCCAGATCCCTAAATGGCCCCCTCAAGGATTGAGCTCACAACCTGGGTTTAGCAGGCTAATGCTCAAGCCACTGAGCTATCCCTCCCCCCCATATAGAAGATGGTGTAAAAACAACCTTTAGGGCCTGTTGTCCTGCTCAGCCTTCAATGCCATTGAAGTCAGTGTTGTCACATTGGGGTACAGGCTGTGTGTGATGAGAATCAAGCCCCATCTGGAGCCACATATACTTGTCTGAAGCATGGCAGCTCTAAAGTGAATACTTTGAAATGCTGCAAGTTTTAAGTAGTATGAAGTGCTTAGTCTGCATTTTCATAGTCTGTGTGAGAGGGGTTTTGTTGTATTTAGTCTAAATGCCAAAATGAAGTGTGGGTTAAAAAATAAAACAACTCCAGCCCTCAGAAGCGTTATTATGCATGCCTGCATCTCAACAGTTTTTCACAGTTTTCCAGCGTAGGAGGAAGTGCTTGCCACTAGAGTTCCAAATATGTCTTTTAGAGCCGGCTCCTGCTACTTTTTGGCCTACACACACTTGAGAAACACAGTGAAATGCTCCTGCATTGAATTTATACACAGGCCTTCTTAAGAATATGAAACAATAAGAAAATTAGATCTCAGCATCTATAACCCAAACGGAACCACTAGAAGTGGCACAGATATGGATTCCCTGCTATATTCAACATAAAGGGCTGTTTAAACTAGGTGAAAGACTAAGGGCTGGTCTACACTGCCGCGCTAGTTCGGCGGCTGGGGATCAAAGTTCCGAGTTCGATTTATCGCGTCTGGTCTGGACGCGATAAATCGAACCAGGAAGTGATCCCCGTCGACTGCGGTACTCCAGCTCAACGAGAGGAGTACCGCGGAGTCGACGGGGAGCCTGCCTGACGCGTGTGGACCGCGTCTGAACCGCGGTAAGTTCGAAGTAAGATATGTCAAATTCAGCTACGTTATTCACGTAGCTGAATTTGCGTACCTTACTTCGACTTGGGGGGTAAGTGTAGACCAAGCCTTAGAGGGTATTAAGTCAGAAGAGTAGTAAAAGAAAAAAGTCATAAATTTTCAGCTACAGAAGCAGTGCATCGAAACAGGAGCACAAGTTGTAATTTTGTGTTGTCTTGTATTCCATGTGAAGATTTCAACTGTGGCTGGCTTACAGTTAGGAAGAACTGGCGGTGGGTATCATAAGCTGGGGGAGGCTGTGCCTTCCCCAAACAACCAGGCATGCCCCAGCTCATGCTCCGCCCCCAGACCCACCTCTGCGGCTCCTCCTGTGTGGTGGCCCCAGCTTGGGCTGCACAGCCCACCCTCCCAGTGCTGGGGAGGCTGGGACCATGCAGCCCGCCCTCCTAACGTTCCGGGGCTGGGAGCAGGGGGGCTAGCCTGGGCAGGGGCTGGCGGCCACGGTGAAAGGAGCTCCGGCGGGGGGGTGGAAGGGGTGGGGCCTCGGGTGGAAGGGGCAGGGCTGGGGGCTAGTTTTCCATAGCCAGCAGTTCACATGCCGCCCATGGGAAGAAGACTAGAAAATATAACTAATTTTTCAGGGGGTTGCAAAAAAAAAAAAAAAAAAAAGTGTGGAAGGTGCTAGTTCAACAGCACTAAAGGCCAAAGTCTTCCACTCAGCCACATCATAGGGATGGTACAGAGAGGGGCAGCACAAGCCACTCCATTCTGCCTCAGTCTTGTCCTGGAGGGAGCACACACTATGCCCATTAAGTCCTTGGCCTCTCCACTAGCACTACCAACAAGATGGCTGAGTTTGGGCCTGTCCACTTGGAAGGGGGTTGAGACCACTAGCTAGAACCCACCAAATAGCTATCGCTACCAGCCTGGGCAAGATTCTAACCAGTAGCCTAGAGGTGGAAATCCCATTGTCAGTCCCCATCCTATCCAATTTATCTTCTTTTAAAAGTTAGTAGACCCAATCTGCCCTCAACTTCATCTTCAGTTATACAGTGCAACCTTATTTAAGTGAATCAAGCTGATTGCATGTAACAGAAAGCAGAATATAGCCTATGTGTCTATGTGACCTAATATTATTCATGTTCGAGGTACAAAGCTTTCAGAGAAAAAATGCTGGTGATAATCTGGAGCTCAGCATAGCCTCAACACTGCAGAATGAATGTGACCTCTCTTTTGTATCAAACCTAATATATTATACAGGAGAAAAGAGAACTCAGACAAGTTCTTGACTGTAGGTTTTGTCTTTCATTTCAATTTAAATCTTAATACGTGGTGGGGCTTTTAAAAAAAAATAATGTTGAGAGCTCCTTATCACGACTGTGTCATTCTCTTCAATCATTCTGTTTCCTTTTGAGAACAAAATGACACTGAAAAGCATGAGAGCTATGTGGGTAGTGATACTAGTGAAGAACTGCTGCTTGATTCTGCCCACTAAGATACCAAAAGAAACTGCCTGCTTCTTACTGAGAGCATCACCTACTACTTCCCTAACACAAAAATGCTGCAGTATTCTGCAATAACAGAGCTCAACATTGACTTGTGTCCGTTTATCCTTTTATGTTCGTATTGGTGTGGGGGAGGAATGAATTAACAAGCTGAGGAACTGTGAAGGGGCACAATTGGGGTGACAAGCTCAGCATGAGTGAAAGCACTGAGTGTTGTGGGAGGCATATAAATAGAGAGCTTGGGGCCCTATTAATGGCCAGCAAGTCTTGTCTCAGGTAGATATTGCAGCTGCATCTTTTCATTATTTTATGACCTGTGATAGCCTTAAATGAATTATATAATGGGTGGGGGGGAGTTTAATATAATTTCAAAAATAAAAATTGAAAACCAATTTGGGGAATATTTAGATTATTTAAATAACGTGCACAAGGGTATGTTTAGTGATAGTTATTACCAGGGTAAAAAAGGGCAGATTTTACAAAATTGGTAATGGACCAGTTAAACATCAGCGAATGAGAACCACAAGCTGCATTCAGTGTCAGTTTAGGGTATAGAAGAGTGATAGGATCAAACCTTGAGATGGCACATTTAGCTAATCTGGAGAAAGCCATTTAAAAATAGACATTTGAAAGAACAGATTCTGAGATATGGTCACATTTCCTATAGTCCTGGGATATATGATTTAAGCTACTGTAGCAGCAATAATACAGTAGATTCACTAATCTGCAGTTCATTGAACAACACACTGTGTAATCTGCACAAAATATCAGCAATTTTTTCCCAACTTCACAGCAAAGATGTGATATCAGCTACTGTAGTGAGGTCTCCTGTTACACATCCCTTTTTTAATTAATCCAGAAAAACATAAGGGGGAGGGGCAATCAGTCCTCCATCTCATTCTTTTCCCATCCCATTTGCACCTTAGTGGTTGGCATATTCTCTTCGATGATTAAACTGTACTGTATATACAGTAGACCTGGACTAATCAATCAGGTCTTCGAGAAACCCTGGCTGGTGACACTAGGCAGCACAGGTTTGTGTTATTCTGGAAGCTAGAGGCAGGGAGAATTTCAGAGTCTGTCTATATTGATTGGTCACAACAAAGAATCCTCTGTTTGTTAATTACAACCAAGCTCTCTCTGCTCTATCACAAGGGACATTACATTGGCATGGTGGACACGTGTCTCACACATGGAGGCAACAGCCAGCAAAGCAGAAAATCATCATCAGGTACATCCAGCACAAAAGCTGCCAGAAATGAGGGAAAGGCAAACGTGAAATCCCACGTCAATAAGCTGCTAGTTTCCCTCTGTTCTGAAGGGGTTACACCATCCCACCGACAATTTGCTTCTTCGATCCTGTTACATCAAAGCCCTGCAGGAGAAATCGGAATCGGAGTAACCCCTGCAAAAAAGGGCAAGCTGGGTATTTTCCTGAAGCTGGCACTATCAAATATGTTTCTCTTATCTGCTCTGCCATAGGAGCTGGCAGCTGCTGTGAACTACGGTGCTGCATGGCCCGACAAGGAAGCATGCTAATTACGGTGTGACAAGGCAGGTAACACAATAAAACTTTATACCGCTGAAGCCGGATAGATTACTGCCAGCTCTTCAAGTACATCTCAAGAGGTTCACTAATAGGGCTGTTTAGAACTATTTTTCAGAAACACCTCTGCTTTGGCTGAGGTTGTAGCCACAAGATTTGCTTTTATGCCATTCCCAGGGTTTGCCTCTTGCCCCAAGACTTCAACAGATGATTTCTTGCCTTTGGATGTGAAGTGTTATTGTCTGTCCAATTAACACTAATTAAAAAATACACGTGCAAAGCGGAATAGCTACAAGGAAAAAAAATATATAAGGATTCTGCAAGACTTTGGGGAGCATGGTAAGAAACGGAAACCCAAACACTGAACCCTCTGTGTGATGGTATGAGTTGCCCATGGGAAATAATCCCTTCAGTAAGTCAACAGTGCCAATTTTCTCTCATTATAGAGTATCTGACATGAATTTCTACTCTGAATGCCACTGAAACAGAAAACCTCCAATATATGCATGGATTAGCTGACATATGCTGCTGGAGATTTGACATACATTAGGCTGTACATCAAGCTGTGGCTGGTATTATATACACCCTATGGGCAAGATTCTGGCTTTGCGATGGGTGGCTGGGTAGAGCTCTAGCAGATGAGCAAAGGTGGCTTGAAGCATTCTACCTCCACAGGGCAGAATACCTCAGGATGGCACTGTGGGAATGCTCTCATTAATGTGCCTTACTGCTACTTTGGAAAGATACAGGCTGGGCTTGTAACTGCTCCTGTTACATGATGCCTGTAGGAGAACAGAAAAGGGGTCCTGGCCACACTCCCACCAGTCTGGCCATACCCTGTTGGGGCCTTAGAGACTCATGGTGCGAGCTGAATCTCCATACTAGTGCTCAAAGGATCACTAAATCTGTATGGTAGCCAGCTCTTTGTGAGCATGCTGCAGGAGAAAAGGTTCCCAGAGCTCTCTTCCCTCTAGGGAACCTGTGCAGGGGAAGTCAGAATTCTGCCATATTATATTATATATAGGATCTAGTAAATCTAGATCTGTGATTTAAAGTTATTTTCCCTAAATGCTAATAAACCTACTAGCTTAATTTGAAAATAAGAAGGGATTTTAAAAGAAATATACACTTATCTGCAGGAGTTACAATTACATCCAGATTTGGGGTCAAATTCAGCCCTATTTATACCCACTTATCCAAGACTATGGTGGCTGCCATCCTCCCCCTAGATAGGGCTTGACTGTCTCCTCCTTATTGCCATCTCCTTTGTCAGAGAAGGAAAGTGGAGAAACCCAATACCCATCCAGGTAATAAACAGGGAGCCAGTCTTCTTTGCCCATCTCTGTTCTGAAATTTTCCCGTGCAGTCCTCTCAATCACACCCCTCATTACATAGAATCATAGAACTGGAAGGGACCTCAAGAGATCATCTAGTCCAGTCCCCTGCACTCATGGCAGGACTAAGTATTACCTAGACCATCCCTTACAGGTGTTTGTCCAACCTGTTCTTAAAAATCCCCAGTGATGGAGATTCCACAACCTCCCTAGGCAATTTTATTCCAGTGCTTAACCACTCTGACAGTTAGGAAGTTTTTCCTAATGTCCAACCTAAACCGTCCTTGCTGCAATTTAAGCCCATTGCTTTTTGTCCTATCCTCAGAGGTTAAGAACAATTTTTCTCCCTCCTCCTTGTAACAACCTTGTATGAACTTGAAAACTGTTATCGTGTCCCTTCTCAGTCTTCTCTTCTCCAGACTAAACAAACCTAATTTTTTCAATCTTCCCTCATAGGTCATGTTTTCTAGACCTTTAATCATTTTTGTTGCTCTTCTCTGGACTTTCTCCAATTTGTCCACATCTTTCCAGAAATGTGGCGCCCAGAACTGTACACAATACTCCAGTTGAGGCCTAATCAGTGCGAAGTAGAGCGGAAGAATTACTTCTCGTGTCTTGCTTACAACACTCCTGCTAATACATCCCAAAATGATGTTTGCTTTTTTTGCAACAGCGTTACACTGTTGACTCATATTTAGCTTGTGGTCCACTATGACCCCCAGATCCCTTTCCGCAGTACTCCTGCCCAGACAGTCATTTCCCATTTTGTATGTGTGCAACTGATTGTTCCTTCCTAAGTGGAGTACTTTGCATTTGTCCTTATTGAATTTCATCCTATTTAGTTCAGACCATTTCTCCAGTTTGTCCAGATCATTTTTAATTTTAATCCTATCCTCCAAAGCACTTGCAACCCCTCCCAGCTCGGTATCATCCGCAAACTTTATAAGTGTACTCTCTATGCCATTATCTAAATCATTGATGATGTTCTCTCTGCCACTTTTAGTGTACCCACCTTTGGCCCTATGGTGTATTGAGGACTATGTTGGAATTGCAAGCTATCACTTTAAGGGTGGGGGAGTTTTCCTTGTCCTGCTTGCAGGCAAGAGGGCTCTGTAGCAAAGTGTGCAATCTGAGTCAGCTGAAAAGAGCCAATTTAAAGCAAGGTGGAATGAATTGTGCCCCTCTGCCACAGGGAGCAGCCTGTTTTCTCTCTCTTTCTGGCTTTGGGTTCTTGTGTATTATCACTCTGAACTCTAAGAATTAAAGTAGTGCTACATTGCAACCTTCCAGCAAGAGTATTTATGTTTTTTATCTAACTTCTCTTTGCATGCCGTGAACATGACATCATCCAATGGTGCTCCCCTCCTGTCCTCCCAATCTGGTGCTGTAATGACTCCAGATGCTGCAAAAAAAACCAGACACAACTACTACATAAATTAAACATACCTGAGATGCCATGGTAGAACCCTGGTCTGTAATAGGATGAGAGGGAATGGAGAAAGAGGGTCAAGTTTCAGGAGGGACATAGTTTGATGGGACAGGAATGCAAGCTGGTAGCTGGATTGCTACCAAACAAACGCAGGACTCCCAGGTTGTTACACTCTGCCTCTATGCATGCTCAATAAAGGTATCTTTCTTACAATGCTGCCTGACCACCACATCATTTATTGCTAATTAAATATGGTCCTTCAGTTGCAAAGATATGGCCTCTTGCACTTAAGCTAAAGGAGAACTTCCTTAGCTAGCAATAGTAGGTTCCTTACTCTTTGGGTTCCAAAGGGTGTGAGCAGGAGACAGTTAATCAAATATGGGAAAAGAATTAAAACTGAAGCTAGCTAAAATAAAGTAAGGAACCCCCTAAAACATTTCAAACAATATTTTGGCCAAAGCAGAGGTTTGGGGATTTTTTTCCCACCTCCTTGTCTTTAATACTGCTACAAACTTTGCTGATTCCAATTTGTAAGTTTACCTCTATAAAATCTAGCACTAGCAATGGTACATGCCTGGGAAGGGGGTATTGGTGCATAAATCAACCATTATCATGTCAGCACTAATATCATGGCTGACACATCTGAGGGCACACCTGTTGCAACTACCACAAATGTAATCACTTCCTATTATTTTTCTTTCCACATATACTCTCACTGAAAAGGTTATTTTCTTTACAGACGATACACTACTTCACTTAGCCCAGCATATGAAAGGAGTAAAAGTGGAGATTATTATTGAGATGACCCTTCTGTCAGTCCTTTGATGATAGCTCCTTAAATCCAGACAAAAAATAAGGTTACCCAGCAGCTTTAATGAACTATATTTAATTGATGTCTGGCATTAACTAACCCTCATGAGAGAGATTATACTTTTGTCCCAGACAGACATCATTCATATCCTCACATAAATCTAGTGTTTATTGAGTAGGACAATTTATATCATCTTACAAAATGTCAAATAGATTGGCTCTTGCTCCAGTTTCTAATTTCCTGATATAATGAATACGTACATTCATTGCTTGCTAGAAAGTGGATCTCAGAGTAGAGTCTCAGATTATACTTCCTGACTTTAAAATTAATTACTGACAGATTAAAAAATATTAATTAGGAACAGCAAGATCCATCTATTGTCATTTATACCTAGCAATCATCATAGTATCTCAACACTAGGATTGCCCAGTGCAGCAAGAGAAGGAAAACATTTGCAAAAGCAAGTCTGCAAAATTACTTGAGATTGGAATTTGCAAAGGAGCTTCTGGTAGCAGGGGTCCAGGGGCGGCTCCAGGCACCAGCACACCAAGCGCGTGCCTGGGGCAGCAAGCCGCGGGGGGCGGCCTGCCGGTCGCCGTGAGGGCGGCAGTCAGGCTGCCTTCGGCGGCGTGCCTGCGGGTGGTCCGCTGGTAACGCGGATTCGGCGGCAATTCGGCGGCGGATATGCCGAAGGCACAGGACCGGCAGACCTCCCGCAGGCATGCCGCCGAATCCACGTTACCAGCAGACCTCCCGCAGGCACGCCGCCGAAGGCTGCCACACTGCCGTGCTTGGGGCGGCAAAATACATAGAGCCGCCCCTGCAGGGGTCCAGTTCCATGTGGGCTCTAACTCCCACATGTGCCTTTGAAAATCTCAATACAAAAGGCTACATGGAGTAAATTGCCAGCTAACTCTTGTGATTTTTAATCAAATGGCACCTGATTTTCACTCAGTGATGTCATTTTAAAATGTGATCCAAACTCGGGCCAAATTATATGCTCGCACAGCCCCATTGACTTCAGTGTTTTTGAAGTTGTCTAGGCTTTTGTTTGCTCTGAGAGATAATTATTTTTATTATGTTTGCCTATATCTAGTCTATTTTTATACTTGCTTATGCAACGGAGAGCTCACTACCTCTGCAAATCAAGTACTGACTGGAAGGTGCGGCAGGGCTAAAGCACACGAGGGAAAGTACATGAGAGGAAGGGAAACTCATGCCTTAAAAGCGCCAAAACACTTAGTGCTATGAGAGTTCTAAAACAAGAGAAGCTGGAAACTCCCAAAGTTCAGTTATTTTTTCAAGCAAAAGGTAGAAATTTACCCGTGCAATATAGATGGGTGGGCAAGCATGGATCTTATGCAAATAATATCTTTGGAGATAAAGAGTTACAGGTGAGTAAATCTCTTTTTTCAAAAGGTGTCATTTGTAACACAGCCACACTCCTGGAGACTAAAGAATACAGGGTTGTCTCCATAGATGTAAGTCTCAGTATATGCTACTATTAAAAATGTTTAAAGTTAAGCCACTCCTGGGAGTGGCTTTTCACCATTACTAAACTGGTGGAAAAAAAGCAATTTTCTCTCTCACATTATTTGCAAAATTAAATAAATAAATAAATAAAACTTTGAGAGAGATGATGAAATTCTCACTAAATACAACGACTATTAAACTGCACCTCATGAATATGTAATGAAAGCGCAAGTTGCATTTCTCTGCTGGTACTGTTTCCAACAGCTGCCTTTCGGTAGTAGGAACACCCTTTACACACAGATCCAGGTCTCTTGCTGGTAAATGTCTGCCTAAACCAGAACCTTCTCTTCAGCAGGTATCATAATTTACTGCCTGGAAAATTACTGCGTTGTCACAAACACAACTTTGCTTCTCATGGGCACAATCAGGATGGAGTAGGTTCGGATAGTCAACGTTTGTCCGTATACCATTCACCCAAACCACTTCAATACCTAGGAGAAACAGCAACCCAAATATATCTTGGGGACCTGCATTCCTTGTGCACCAACACTGAAGTTCACATGAAGAAGAAAGTTTCCTCTAGCTTTGTGCATAAAGGGCCCAGGGACAGAGCACTCAGGGAATGGCTTTTGATTCTATTTGTTTTCACCACCAGTCTATCTAACTAGTTTCTTAACCAGGCCCATTTACCATGGTATGTGTGATACATGAAGGGGGGCGGGGGGGAGTAGCTCCCTTTGATGGACACTCAGCCAGCCAGTTAGCTGTAAAATCCCTCTTGGTCTGTTCTCTGCTTGCTTTACCTGTAAAGGGTTAACAAGCCCACAGGTAAAAGAAAATGAGTGGACACCTGACCAAAAGAGCCAATGAGAAGGTAGAACTTTTTAAAACTGGGAAAGAAACTTTCCCTTTGTCTGTTGTTCTCTGGGCTGCAGGGACACGGAGCAGCAATGCTATAAGCAGAAATGCTGTGTAAGGTTTGAATCAGGTATGAAAATGTATCTTCCATACCTAGAAGAAATAATTTGGATACAGAATGTTTAGATAGACGCTATCAGGTTTATTTCTTATTCTGGCTTGTGGATCTCCTCTGTGCTAACCCCTGATGCTTTTGTTTGATTGTAACCTTTAAGCTGAACCCCCCAAGAAAGCCATTTTGGGTGCTTAATTTTTGTAATTGTTTATTTTAAGATCTAGCAAAAAGCCTAAGTTCCAGGTGTATTTTTTTCCTTTTGGTTTTTAATAAAATTTACCTTTTTTAAGAACAGGATTGGATTTTTGGTGTCCTAAGAAATTTGTGCATGTTGTTTGATTAGCTGGTAGCCACAGCTAATTTCCTTTGTTTTCTTTCTCAGCTCATCCCCGGAAAGGGGGGTTGGGGGGTGAAAGGACTTGAGGGTACCCCACAGGGGGGAATTCCCAAGTGCTCCTTCCTGGGTCCAAGGTTTGTTTGTTTTTTTGCATTTGGGTGGTGGCAGCATTTACCAAGCCAAGGTCAGAGAAAAGCTGTAACCTTGGGAATTTAATAAAAGCCTGGAGTGGCAAGTATTAATTTTTAGACCCCTTGTGGGCCCGCACTTTCTGCACTCGAAGTGACATAGTGGCGATTCAGCCTTGACAGTACGTGAGTGGCTCCATCCAGAAAGCCAGAGATTGTTGACCTTCAGGGCACACTGCGTTCTGCATATTTACTCAGGCTTTTCTCCGAAGGGCAGCTTGAGGAACTGTGGGAGGCTTTCTTGCAGTTTGGGGAGTTCTGACTAACTATCTGTCTATCTAGCTTGTTCTAAGGCATGTGGTTGAATGTTTTCTGCGCAGGCACCTATCCCTTGCGATGGGGGACATTTTAAGGACGATAGGTCCAATCCTACAAAGTGCTGAGCATCTCCTGCAAGGTGCCGAAGGCCTTCAATACCCTTTCACGTCAGTGGGAGCTGAGGGACACTCAGCACGCCAGAGGAATCGTTCAGCACTTTGCAGGGTTTGATCCTGAAAAAAATAAATTAAATAAGAGAGAAATGTGGGAAAGGGAGGCTGAATGTCTTCTCTATCTCTCTCTTGGGTGGGCTTAGTCTTCTTTCATCATCCCCTCTTTCATTTTCAAAGCACTAGAGCTCACCACTTTTCCAGACTAAAGTGTTTTAATCTGCAGCCAAATAAAAACATTTCCTTCATTCATATTCTCTAGGTCTGTAGGGGCCCATACAAAATGGTGAGATATTCCGATCATTAAAAGTGACAATACATATGTGCATTACCATCCATTATGTCAGACCAGAAATATTGTTACAACACTAGCATTATATTGGGGGGGGGAACTGTTAGCCAAAAGCTCATCCACATTTGGATTAATAGTGCAAATATCCAACTGTCTGATTATTGTATATGTCCTTGTGTAGATGTTTTCAAACTCATGCTGTCTCTGTAATTGTGACTAAAAAGGCCATCAGATTCGGAACATTGTTTCCCATATTTCTGAGTTACATTTATGGGCTAAGACACGCCAGGGTACACTGTGCTGTTGCCTTGTAGTACTTCAAAACATGGCAGGGGAACTGCAATTCTGGACTAAAGATGCATTAGCACGACTATCTGAGGGCAACTTGTACAACACCTGCTCATTCTTAGCTTAGCTCTAGTCTGCTGAGAGCCCCTCACTTTCCTGAGCAATACATTTTATACAGCTATGCCAGCAATAAATAAATGAATAAATAAACCCTTGCTGAAGCTGGAATTGTAAACATATAGCAGTAAGTTAAGTTGAAAAAGCTTTAATAGAATTCAACAGTTGAAATGCTGAAAGGCCCCAAACCCCGGGAATTTAAAGTTAAGGTTACACATTAAAAAGACAAAAATTCAGGCACTGGAAAATATGGTAATGCTGAGTTAAGGTACCGCAAACAGCCTTAACTCTGTGTTCATGTCCCCATCAATTTGTGCACCCTTGTTGTACTGTTGCTATGTTTCTGTGACGTGTGGCACAGCAAGCTGGCAGGTTAACCCCTAGATAGCTTGGCAATTCAGACCACAACTGATTTATAGCACAGCATCCATAGCCTAACTGCAAAGGCAATAAGTGCTGGTTCTCAGCCTGTGGAGCAGGCTTCTATGCAGGGGTGAGAGACTCTGCAAGTGAGGGTGTGACGGAACGCACCCCTGTATTCACACCCTACATGCTATCGTAATATTCTTTGTATGAGGCATGCCTGGTGAGGTGAGGTACCATTTGAAAACTCATAACTTGCTGATCTGTAATATCATGGTAAAATGCAAAAAGCAACATGGTGTGTTAAGGTACGAGCATAAGCTGAAATCATGACTGAAGTGTGTTTCCCAGATAAGTCTGGGGAGAGACTAAAGCAGTTTCCCAAAGGCAAAGGGCAAGCTGATGCCCCAGCCATGTGTCAACAAAGCTGATGGTCTATCACCTATCAAGTGGCCGTTCTTTGACAAGAAAGGGGGGGCAGGGACAAAGAGATCTGCGTATTAGCAAAGAAGTAGCATGAAGTCTCCTTCCTCCATCAGACCCAGTGTCTCTTGGTTCTCAGATGGTCATATTATTTAAAGAGAGACTGAAACTATAAAAAGGAGGGGCAAACACCTCAAGACACCCCTCTCTCTCTGTCCCTGCCCTTCTCATTCTCCGCACCTGAGGAGATAAAGGAACCAGCCGTTGGACTCTGGAGGAGGGGTCCTGACCTGAACAGTAATGCTGTTGGAAGCATGTGGTGAGAAACTGCTTTAAATCTAATATAGTTTGATAAGTTAGGCACTAGAAAGCATTTTATCTTTATTTTTCTTGTAACCATTTCTGATTCATGCCTCATTGCTTGTCCTCGGAATCCATGTCTTTGTAGTTAATAAACTTGTTTTATTGTTTTAGCTAATCCAGTGTGTTTAAGTTAAAGTGTCTGGGTAACTCTGTTTAGGATAATAGGCTGGTGTATTTTATTCCGTTAAAGGAATAATGGACTTAATATAGTTGGACTATCCAGGAGAGGGCTGGACACACATTTCTGGGGGGAAATCTGGGACTGCTGAGAGTGTTGTGGTAACCCTGCAGTATAACGAAAGCTGGTGAGAGCCAGAGTGTAACCATGTGTGGCTGGCAGGCTGCAGTTACACACAGACACTCAGGGTGTGGCTTGCATGCTGGAAGGCTGTTTGTGAGCAATCCAGGTGGGAGCTACTACCAGCAAGGTATAGTAAGGCACCCAAGGTTACAGGGCAGGGGTGACACAGCCCCTCATTGGTCTGGATAGCACCTGGTATGTCACAGAAGGCAGCTCCAGTTTCATGTTACCACTGTGTCACTCATCCTGCAGCACCAGTGGTAAAAAAAAAAAAAAAAACCAACAACACACAGAGTGCTCCAAGAGCTGGCCTTTCCCCACGCCATTTCTGATTGGCACCCCAAGAGAAGGGAACAGGAGGAGATGCCTGTAGACAGAGGAAATGGGGAGTGATAGGTTTGGGGAAACTGCAGAAAATACTCCAGTTGGAACTGAAACCAGGCAACAGTGGGGGAGCTAAGTGTAACCTTAAATTGAAAATCAGAAAATTCAGAAATGGTTGATTTTGACAAAGGATGGTCTTGTATTAAGACACTGGACTGGGAATCAGGAGATTCCCTGTTTGACCTTGGACAAGTCACTCTGTGTGCCTCAGGTTTCCCATCTGTGCAGATAATAATACTTCCTTTGTCTGTCTTTTCTATTTAAATTACATAAGAATGGCCATAGTGGGACAGACCAATGGTCCATCTATCCCCGTATCCTGTTTCTGACAGTGGCCAATGCCAGATGTCTCAGAGGGAATGAACAGAACAGGAAAATTTCAAGTAGTCCACCCCCTGTCATCCAGTCCCGCTTCTGGCAGTTGGAGGTTTAGGGACACCTGGAGCATGGGTTGTGTCCCTGACTATATTGGCTAATAGCCACTGATAGACCTATCCTCCATGAACTTATTTCATTCTTTTTTGAACCCAGTTAACTTTTGGCCTTCACAACATCCCATGGCAATGAGTTCCACAGACTCACTGTGTGTTGTGTGAAACCATTCTGTAAGCGCTTTGGCAAAGGTCTAGCACAATGTGCTCCCAAAGTTGGTTGGGGCCTTTAGGCTCTACCAGAATCCAAATCATGATGATTCGAGGGCCTGGGGGTTAACTATATTTATTGTGGTTTTCTCCTTGAGTTATTGCTAAATATAAAAAATATCAACTCTAAGCTAATTATGTTTTTGGGTAGGAAAGAAAGAAGCCTAGGAAGGTTAAGTGACTTGCATAAGACAGAGTTTGGTCTAGCAGATTCGGCACAGAATGCAGTCACAAGAGATGTCGGTTCTGTTCCTGACTCTTGCCTGGATTCAGTGCACAGCCATGGACATATGCATTAAGCCATTTAACCTTTTTGGCTTCAGTTTTTCCATTTATAATATGTGGATAATTGTACTTATTTACTGTAACTAAAAAGAGAGTCATGAGACATAATTCAGGTTTGTAAAGCATTTAGCAATCCTTGAACAAAAGGTGTTATATAAATAGAGAGCGTGGCAGATCTGAAAATAGAACTGAGAGGTGTCTGGCTCCCAAATCTGCTCAATCCACTAGACTGCTCAGCCTCTGTAAAGTATGTTTTGAAAGAAAGAGACTTCTGGTTTCGCAATGGCTCTGATACAAGTCTGGAGCAAGGACTTGTCTTATGGTTAAGACTCTACTGGGATTCAAAAGACCTGCGCTCTATACCTGCCTCTACCACTGATTTCTTGTGAGACCCTGACCAAGTCATTTAATCTTTCTGAGCCTCAGTTCACCATTGGTAAAACAGGGATATAGTATTTCTCTAACTCACAAGGGAGTTGTGGGGGTAAATGTATTCATGTTGCTGAGGTGCACAGATACTATGATGATAAGGTCCATAAAAGCACATAGAGGTATCACAAATTTTGCATCTAGTGATGCCCATTTCCTAGGGCCCGTTAAAACTGGCATATAGAATTCCTAATCCATGGGTAAACTCTTCTAATCCCCAAAAGCTAGCCAACAGTACTGTGATAAATGAAGGGGCGGGGGTAGCTCCCTTTTATGGCCACCCAGCCAGTTAGCTATAAAATCCCTGTTAGTAGCTGTTCTCTACTTGCTTTACCTGTAAAGGGTTAAAAAAGCCCATAGGTAAAAGGAAGGGAGTGGGCACCTGACCAAGAGAGCCAATGGGAGAGCTAGAACTTTTTAAAATGGGGGGGGGGGGAATTTCCCTTTGTCTGTTGTTGTTCTCCGAAGAGAGAAGATGCAGAACAGGAACAGGGCTGAACTATGCTATAGGAATCTTTAAGCCAGGTATGAAAAACCATCAGATCATACCTAGAGACTACTTATTTGAAACCTTGAGATATGTAAGTAGATCAGGGAATGTCTAGGAAGATGCGATTAGGTTTATCTCCTTCTTTTTTTTTTCTTAGTGGCTTGTGGACTTCTCTGTGCTAACCCCCAAATGCTTTTGTTTTGCTTGTAACCATTAAGCTGGACCTCAAGAAAACCATTATTGATGCTTAATTATTATATTTGCTCTTTTTAAAATCTAGCAATAACCTAAGTTCCAGATGTATTTTCTTTCTTTTTGTTTTTAATAAAATTTACCTTTTTTAAGAACAGGATTGCATTTTTTTTCTGTCCCAAGAGGTTTGTGCATGTTGTTTAATTAGCTGGTGGCAACAGTTGATTTCCTTTGTTTTTCTTTTTCAGCTCTTCCCCAGAGGGGGGGTGAAAGGGCTTGAGGGTATCCCACGGGGAGGAATTCCCAAGTGTGCCTTCCTGGGTCCAAAGGGATTTTTTGCACTTGGGTGGTGGCAGCATCTACTCATCCAAGGTCAGAGAGAAGCTGTGATCTTGGGAGTTTAATACCAGCCTGGAGTGGCCAGTATTAAATTTTTAGAATCCTTGTGGGCCCCCACCTTCTGCACTCAAAGTGCCAGAGTGGGAAATCAGGTACCAATTAAATTTTTAGACCAGGAGAGTGTAAAGTCCAAAGATGTATCTATCTCAAGCCATCTGGATGTTTTTGGGTTATGACAAGGCAGAAGGTGGGAGACTTCTAAAAGCATTCAAATGCTTCATTTCAATAACTCGTCATTCACAAATGCCTTGTCTTATTTGCTTTAGTCTTTCCAGAAAAATTCAACATGTAAAATTTCAATGAGATTGGTTTAGTTTTGGTAAATTACAGGAGATATTTTAAAAAGGGGGATGATTGGGGAAAGTTAGCTTCAAGCTTAATTGTGGACACATTATTATCCTTCTATATTACATACACTCAGAGGATACTTCTTTAATGTAGTGGAACATGGCATAGCAAGGAAAATGAAAATAGACTACAGAATGCATACAGCAGAGCAAAAGTGATATAAATTATGGTGACAAGAATATAACTGGTAAAAACACTGAAGTAAAGAAACCATATCATGTTAAATGTAAAGTATCCAATCATATATCATACTTCAGCATGAATATATGAATTTACCGGAATGAGTACATCACTCTTGTAGCATGACTAATACAATCAGCTTGTTCATGTGACCCTGATGAGAGCTTCCAGTATGTGAGATTTAAGGTGAAAATTTAATGATTTCATTGAATTAGAGCTAATGTCATCTGGCACTTTAAATCTTTCAAATGAAAAGTTATCAGCAGATAAAAACCTTTTGTTGAGTTCAGTCAGTGATTCAGAGAGGTGAATTTGTAGAAATGGCATGACTAAATCTAAAGGTAATGTTAACATTTATTCTTTTGCAATAAAGAATAAATTTAGGAGCTCATGAAGTATGATGCTTAGAGCACTAGACAAAGCCAGGCATAGCATGGGGAGACACTGTTAAAACTTGCCCTTTTAGCTCCACAGTTCACTGCTTTAGAATAACCTGCTGCTAGTTCACCACTGGTCTCTGCTACCCAGACACTCCCAGTAATGGCCTCCCAGTTATCTGGTGGTACTTTGATATAGACAAATATCCATGTGGTACTAGGATAAAACCACCAAACTCACTTCATCTTGTGACCTAAGCAGCGCTTAAACTTCTAGAAATAGAAGAATTGAGCTCTTACCTCCCATGCCACTATTTTTATTCAGAACAGTCATGACCTTGAGTTTTCACCAAGCCTGCATTTGTTAAATGGGCTACATGGATTCACCAGCCTGCTGCTAAATCTTCGTCAAACTATAAGAAACAGAAAGTAAATGGGATTTTTAGAAGACAGAAAAACCATTACTAGTACTTCACGATTTAGAGATGGATCTTTGAAATGAAGGACTAGAATCTCTTTCCAGGAAACGTTCAGATCTGTATCTGATGTCAGCAGCAGCATCCAATTGAGAGGAGATACAAACCAAGCATGTGTTAGCACCCCAGGGCATTGTTTGGGCAGCAACATAAAATGAACAAGACATGGTAGTAGCAAGATAAGATAAGAATGGACTGAAGGTTCTTCGAAAGGCTTTAAATGATGCTGATATTTTTAACAGCTTTTAAAACCTTTTTAAAGAGCTCCTCTGCTAATTGTTACAACTAATACATTAGCAGGTTTGTTTAGAATTTTTCTTTCCTTTTAAAACCAGTTTTCTTCTCTCCTATTGCCTTCCTATCTTGCCTTCCCAAACCAAATAGTAGCATTTGGTCTTTTGTTTTTGTGGTATTGGTGGATGTTTGAATATACAGAGGCACATTTTCAGAAAGGTGGCAGCCTCTCTTTCATATAGGGACTTTTTTATTTTTGTACCTGCAGTGGAATTGTCAGCACAAATCAGAGTACCTGTGGTTTAATTGCTGGTATAAATCAAAGAGTGTGAGGTGAAAA
This sequence comes from Terrapene triunguis, assembly GCF_002925995.2. Classification (NCBI taxonomy): domain Eukaryota; kingdom Metazoa; phylum Chordata; order Testudines; family Emydidae; genus Terrapene; species Terrapene triunguis. Next base: position 1,018,249 of record NW_020698066.1, on the reverse strand, counting down.
CTTTGACCTGAAATTCATTTTGCAGAGGGAAAAAATAACAGGTGGAAATTCACAAAAATGGGAGGCTGGGTTTCTTCAGCCCAGCTAAAAATATACTTCAGCAGCAGAGAAGGAATGAAGGATATCAAAGATCTGAGCAGTGTGAGGATGTACAAAGATTACTCATGGCTATGTTAACATATGCACACAGGAATAATGTAACATCTATAGCAATATAGCAATACTGTAGAGGTGTATCCCATGTATTCTTCTACATGACTCCATAGTTCTGAAGGTCACAGTGTGCTAACATTAACCTATGTGGGTAATGGGTGAGGAAAAGAGCATTTGGATTTAAAATATGGATGACTTGAGTGCTATGGTGGGAATAGTTTTATTTAAAAAAAAAAAATTCAGTGGAATTCAGTTTTATACTTACCATTGCTTATAGCGATCATTCAGCTACTTGATTTACTTTCTCTCCCCAATGGTACTCGGTGTTTGGAGGTTTTTTTGCCCTCACTTATGGCCAGAAAAGCATTTGAGATTATGAATCAGATTGGAAGTAATTGCTTTAATTTTCTTTGATGTTTCAAAGGAAGGAAAGAATTTCACACCTTTGTGAGTGCCTGCAAGAACATTATAACTTGTGGGGGTGCCAATCAGAGCCAATTATAACTTGATTGGCCTCTGTTAGCATAAATGCTTAACAGAACGCACTCTTTCCTTCTCAAACCAAAAACTTGCTTTTGTGGTAAGCTCATAGTTTCTCGGATCTGTATGTGGTGAGCTGTATACAGATGAAACATGCATTTGCACTTAGTGCTAATGTTTCAGACATAATGACTAAAAGGAGTAGGAAGGTGTCCAAATCAGCCTTATTACAAATTTCCACTTCTTCAAGTAGGAAAAATATTCAGATCTATTAGCAGCAGGCAACACGCTAGGATTTACTGATACATAGCATGAAAGATTCCAGTGGTGCAGAATTGTGGGGACAGGGGGGAGAGAGGGCCTGGTCCCCCTCTCACTGACATCACTGAAAAACAGCGGAAACTCCACTAAAGCCAATGGGGTTATACTAGCGTGAAAAGAGAATCCAGCCCAGAACTTGGAATTCTACCAGCGTGCAATAAATTGCACACACCTATCACCAGAGCAAGAGTGATCCTGAATTCTCGAAACCCTCCCTGAAGAAATGAGGCTTGCGGTGGCACAGAAACTTATTCTAAGGGCTCAGTAGCTAGGCTTTAGGCAGTGACATTACCAGATGTACAATAATTGGTTTGAAAATGAGATCACAAGCAGGATTTTCCCCCCCAGATTATTGCTGACAGCTGAGGAAAGACAAAAGAACGTGGAAAATTCTGAAGCATACCTGATCGTTCATCACTTTCACTCCAAATTTCTTTGTCTGATTCCCTGGGCTATATTCTGTTTGGTACAAAGTTTCACCACATATTCTGTCCATTCTGATGTTGTGGTCATTCTGTTTTGCCTTAAACTTTTTATTATGCATTGCAACCCTTCTGCTATTTACATGCAGTTGGTTTAACATTGTACTGCATCCATTTTATTTATATTTATTCTATTATATGGCACAACAGTTTTGCAGCCTGCTATAGTTGCTTTTATACTCATTTTGCAGTATTTAATGAGAGAGTTATTTAAGCCTTCTCACAAAGCTCCCAGTCCATTGATGCATATCTTAAATAGTTTTCATCACTTTCACGCATGCGGAGCGTACCTCTTCAACATTGTTGTGTCACGTCATGGCCTCTTTTGTTTCCCCTCCTATCAATTTAAAATCAGTTTATTGCGTTTTCATGAATGTTACATGGGAAGAATAAAGACTGTAGGGTGCGATTCACAAGGGGGACTTGAGTGTTGTCCTGCTGAGCACTGCACTACCTGCTGCCAGGTAGAATTCACAGCCCTGAGTTAGGTGCCCAGACTCCCTATCCAATGCATGGGAGAGTGAGGTGCCTAAGAATGGGAGCCACAGAAGCTGGCACACTGAGCAGGGAGACGCCTAACTAGCCAGTAGGAAATGCTAAGGAGAGGGGTGTGACCTAAGCCCCACTCCTCAGTGGGAGTTAGGTGCCCATCTCCATTTGGGATTCACAGCTATGAGCTCTGTCCTGGAGTTAGGTGCCTAAACCAGCCAGGTTAGTCCTCTGTCAAGAAAAACTAAGGCGGACGAGCCCTCCCACTCTCCCCCAACCATTATCCCTGTGGTTAGAGACCCCAGTTCAATTCTCTCCTCCGCCTGTCATGGAGCAGAGACTTGAACTTAGGGCTTCCCCCCTTTCAGGAGAGGGCCTTAACCACTGGGCAGTGATCTCTCAAGCTCTCCTTTTGAAGCCATTCTACTGTGTTTAAATAATTAAACATTCATTGAAGCAGGGGGGACCAGAACCTGGCTCTCCGACCTCCCAGATGAGCACCCTAACCACTGGGGTTTGGAATCATTCTGAGTCACTCTCTCCAGCCCAATGACTATTCAATTACTTCTACAATGTGGACCAGCTTCAACAGGAGAGACTAAGGGCTTGGCTACACTTGCAAGTACAGCGCAATAAAGGAGCCCTGGGCGCACTAGCTCACTCCTCGTCCACACTGGCAAGGCACGTAGAGCACTCTGACTCCGCAGCTACAGCGCTGCTGGTACTCCACCTCGGCGAGAGGAATAACGTTTGCTGCGCCTTGGCTACAATGCCTGGGCGTCAGTGTGAACGAGGTGTTGCATTACTGCGCTCTGATCGGCCTCCGGAAACATCCCATAATCCCCTTAAGTCAAGTGGCCACTCTTGTCATTGTTTTGAACTCCTGTAGGAATGCGGAAATGCCCTTTCAAAGCTCCGTTTCTGACAGCTGGCAAGCAAGCTGTTACTGTGGAATGCTGTGTCTGCTGCTGTCTGAACTTACAAGACAGGATGCCGACATGCTCTCAGCCCCCCAAAAACCCACTCTCTCCCCCCCCCACATACACACAACACACCCCACCCCTCCCATTTTAAAAGCACATTGCAGTCACTTGCATGTTGGGATAGCTGCCCATAATGCACCACTCCCAATGCTGCTGCAAGTGCCGCAAATGTGGCCACGCCAGTGCGCTTGAAGCTATCAGTGTGGACAGATTGCAGCGCTTTCCCTACTGCGCTCTACGAAGGCGGGTTTAACTCAAAGCGCTCTACATCTGCAAGTGTAGCCATGCCCTGAGAGTGCACTGCTCCAGAGTACCACACACCCCAGAGGACACTCTGCTGGGACATAGCAGACACTAATGCATGTCAAGCAGCGGGGGGGAGGGGGGTTAAACCTGGGTTTGCCACATCCTCAGTGAGTGCTCTAACCACTTGGCTAAAGTTGTGGGTGGGGGCCCCTTTCCCATCTGTTTTGTGTGGATGTGCTCTGAGCATGTCTACTGGATAGGCCGCAAAGGCAAGATAGGTGGGAGAACACCTAGTCTGTGAATCTTGCAGGGGCTTAGGTGTGAGTTAGGTATTGAACCACTGATCAGTGTCAGGATTTGGCTGTGCACATGTCCAGAAATGCAGGCAAGTTGGGAACTTCAACAGCAAAAAACGAGGGGCTTAGGGATTGTGGCACATGCAGGGTTAGGTGGCCACTGAGCAGTAGTTTTGTGAATGCCAATGGCACTCAATGTTGGACTCAGGCACCTAGCGTGGTAGTTAGGTGCCTAAATCCCCCTTGTGAATCCCACTCATAACTTCCAGAGTTTTTTATTTAGGGCCTGATCCTGCACCACTGAAGTCAATAGTAGTTTTGTCACTGTCTTCTGTAGGTGCAGGATCAAACCCTTAAGGCCAAAACTAGGTTGCTAATTTATACACATATGTAGCAGCATAATCGGGACAGTGCATTACAAATGGCATAGCTCTTACTTGTTCTTAACTAAATAAAATTCGTATTGAGGTCCATGGGCTTTTCACATCAAGAACTTCAGGAGCTGGTTTTGTGCATGCAAAGCACATTGTTCTTCATGCAACCATCCATTGTATGGTTGCAACAGCGTATTTGGCATGTATAGGTATCGACAAACCACCACTCTCACATTATGCAAATTAAGGCCCCAAACCCTACAATGAGATGCACTGGGGCAGACACCTGTAAGCCCCCCCGCCCCCAGTGTTCCATTGAAGTCTACGGGGCTCAATGTGGGTCCAACAGGTGCACACATTGCAGGAGCTGAGCCTCTGCCTATTTTTTCAAATTTGACCTACGAAGTACAGATTATGCATCTGTGAGGGGCAGGATACGGAAGAGTCATCTGTCTCTGTACATCAAAGAGTGAATCATCTACTCCACGAAGAATGGCGCATGAACTGGCAAGATGCAATTCATATTGACAGTACAAACATGCTAGAATAGTTTCTGTACCAGAAGAATAATAGCATCTATTGTGGGACTCTTGTGTTACTGAAGGAGATTGTTTGGGGGCGTTACGTTTAATTTAAGTCTTTATGTTACTGTAACAGAAGGAAAAAACAAAAAGTAAATTCTTCCTCTTAAAACCCCCTCAGTTCAAGCTTCTGGCCCTGATCCTTGGCTCCAGCTGAGGAGTGCCCAGCACATGTTTACATTATCTTTGTATTCCCCCTACCGCCCAATCCTGGGGCAGCTCTATGTCCAACTGGTGCTCCAGCACAAATTAGAGTAGCCCCCAGACTTTGATCTATCATTGATACAGGACCAGGGAATGAAAAGAATCTGTTAAATCTATTCATTAATCAACATTTCTTGTTTAAAATAAAAACATGAATTAGCATGATACTTTGTGGTTGCAGTCTCCCTAGCAACAGAACTTTCTCTTAAGTTGTCAGCTCACAGAGGGGGCGTTTAAGTCTTTAACCACCTTTCTGTACAGCTATACTGAAACCGCTAATCAACTCCTTTCTTAATATCAGTTGGATTTCCCATCAAGAGTGGTTGTTTAGGCTAGTTCTCCAATCTGCCCGCTGCCAGTGCAGGTGCACAGGGGCCCATCTAACTCAGAGGAGCCCAGGAGCACTGGTGGCTCTAGGCAGGGTTCAATGGTACAACTGCACCCACAGAAATGAGGCCCGG
>NW_020698066.1:971917-1012779 GCF_002925995.2 Terrapene triunguis | reverse complement strand
TTTTTTTTTTGCTTGGGGCCAAAAAGCCGGAGCCAGCCCTGGTTATATATTATAGACTTATAGAAAGAGACCTAAAAATGTTAAAATGCATTACTGGCACGCGAAACCTTAAATTAGAGTGAATAAATGAAGACTCGGCACACCACTTCTGAAAGGTTGCCGACCTCTGGTCTAGATCCTCAAGGTGATGAACACTTTAGGCCTCACCCAGCAATGCTCTTAAGAATGATCTTAACTTTACACACGTGAGTAATGCCACTGAAGTGAATGGGACTTCTCAAATGCGTCATGGTAAGCATGTTTTATGTACTTTGCTGTATCTGGTCCACAGTGCTCAACACCTCGCAGGATAAAGCTCCAAGAGGTTGGGGCTAGTTAGAGTGACCAGATGTCCCGATTTTATAGGGACAGTCCTGATATTTGGGGCTTTTTAAAATATGGGCTCCTATTACGCCCTCCCCCCCCCCCCCGCCTGATTTTTCACACTTGCCTTCTGGTCACCCTAGGGCTAGTAAACTAGAATTCATTCAGACTGTTCTAAAGCTCTTCTTCTGTGGCCTTGTCTAAACTTCTGGCAGCACATAGGGTATGTGTAGCGCCACGCCACAGGGAAAAGCAGGCCGCATTCACACTCTGGTGTGTAGCTCCATGCAGCAGTGACGCAGGGAGGAGGCAGTGGGGAGCCGGCAGAGCCTTTCCCTGCTGCTTCCTCCCTGCCAGAGCCCTTCCTCACTGCCGGAGTCTTTCCCTCCAAGAGTGGGGCAACAGCAGGACACTACACTGCTAAAATCAGCAATGTAGACATAAGAGACACAGCTTAGGCATGTAGGGGACATTCCCTAAGGCTCGGGTGTGTGTCTTAATACACCTAGGCAGTGCCTCACTGTCTACAGAGCTATTTATACCTGTGCTAGGGAGGAGAGCATGCAGGGTATGTGCGCTACATGCTGCCATAAGTGTAGACATAGCCTATGAAGCATAGGAACTGCCTCTGTTTGTCTATCAGGGGATCAAGTCTGTATAATCACCAATGATATATCTAATGTTGTTATTAACAAAATCCATATTTTATGACTCTCTTTTGCATTTGCAATATGCCCAGATTTTAACATTAGATTTGTGTTTTATTTATTCCTTCCATTGAACATTTCACATAATCTCTACATGGGTTTTTGTAAGCCCTTCTAATTAGATCAGAAGCATTTCAAGGCCTGCAATATGTTGCTGTGTTCCTACTGTAAGTGCAGCAGGAAATGGACACAGCGACCTATATGGCATGTGACTATTACTGCCTAAAAAGAAGGTTTTAATGATGTCTTGAGCCAGATTCCTGATTCCCTACATGCTTTATAGTGCAGCAAAATGAGCAGCCTCTAGGCAACCCCATGACAGGTTAGAAATGAGAAATTTTCAGGGCTATTAAACTTCCTAAAAATGTTCCCAGTGGATCAGCATAAACTCACTTAGTGCCTGTATTTCAGTAATTGTGATACAGTGGGAACATTCACGGTGTTCAATGGCTTATTCAAGGAACTAATACTTCCAGCTCTGTGGTGTGCCAGGGGGAGTGGGTTAAAGCTGTGATGCAAGGGGGAAAAAGTGCCTTGGAATGGTAGCTGAAGACCTGCTGCAGGTGTTTTGCTTATGCGGCCTCTTCTTCTTTGGGGCTAGATTCACATGGGGGACTTGGGCACCTAGCTGCCACTTCAGGTGTTCCACACCCACAGTGAGATCCAGTCAGCATGCTCAGAGGCCATCTAAGAACATAACTACCAGTGGGGCTGTGCACAAAACACAGTGGTGGTGGTTCTGACCCTTACACCCAATAACCCTGGGGCTGGAGCACATGCCTACGATGTGGGAGATCCAGCTCCAAGGTCCTCCTCTACCTAATTCAGAGCAGGTACTTGAACACAGAACACATCCTGGGTGAGCACCCTCTCCACTGAGCGACAGGAGGGGCATTCTGAGGTGGGAATCTCTCCTGTTGAAGCTGTTCGAGTTTGCAAGAAACACTTAAAATAGTCATTGAGAAAGAGTAAGAATGACTCTATAAAATGAGTGTATTCACCCAGTGGAAAGGAATGAGTGAATGGTGCAAAGACAGGAAATATACAGAATAAGGAATTAGAGCCTCTTCCTAGGCCTTTGAGTTTTGTATGAACTTTTGGACAGAGATGACATCATGTCTCAGAGCCTTGGAATATGTGTATAGTCACATACTATTAATGTCAACTATACGAAGAGTTACTCCAGGTTTATATGGGTGTCGCTGAGAGCAGTGTCTAGCCCTTTATTGTGAAACAGATTTCTTGAGACATATCACAGGGTAGCATATATTGTCAGTTTGTATCATAAGAGCGGTTTCAACATTAACATGGATAAGCACTGTACATTAAGTACTATAAATTCACCAGTGTTATCGGGGGGAATGACTACATATGGGTAGTAGTCAATTTTCAATTTAGCATCTCTAACATTTTACATTAAGAGGAAAACCTAAAAGGCTTGGATCCAGATGTCAGGGAAATCACGTACTCCCAGCATCCTCCAGGGCCTAGGTCTGACCATTGTTTTTTACAGAGAGCTCAGATATCAAATCATAACTGCCCCCAAACCCTTTAATACAGCATAAGCAGATACTCCAAGCAACTCTCTTGAAAGGGAAATTGGGAGAAGTTTCCTCTGTATCCCACCTTCATCTTTTCCTGTTACAGTGGTACAAGATGCAAACTTAATACAGGAGTAGCTGTCTACTGAATGCAGGCAAGACTGGAAAAGAACAGAATGAATTTGTTGGTGCCTCTGTAAATAATACAGCTGAAAGTGGATATTGTTTCAACTCAGATTGTGGGCCATATTCTTGACCACAACCTTATCTATTATTATTTCTATTGCCACAGTGCCTACTAGCCCCTGTCAGAAAGGGACCATAAAGCCATCTTGACTGAAAGTTAAAGATTCCCTCACGTGGCAAAGCAGGCAACACCAGCCCTAGACCACCCCATCTGTCGGCACAGGAGGTGTGGAGGGAGTGTGGCAAGAAAAGTGGAAAACAGAGTATCACAGTAATCTCTATCTGGTTGCATAGCCTCTTTGATCCACAGGCACAGCTCAGAGCAAGTGTGAGATAGCTTTAAATTGTGCCAAAGGCTGACTCAACCCCTGTCCTGCTCAACAGTCAACAAGCTGTAAAGGTGGCATAAAGCTAGTCATATGCCTCTCAAGCCCTGGGCCGGTCAGTGTCCTTTTCTTTAAAAAAATCCCTGCACATTAAACCCCCTTCAGGTTCCCAAGAAAATCCTGGATCCAGATTAACTTCTCAAGAAGACACCCTTACAAGGTGATTACAGTGGCTACTGCTGAAGATGTGCAATGAACAGGTCTTTCTTGGGAGAGCTATATTTTTCCTATTACCAGAATTTCAGGCCACCTTCTTATTTCATTGGTAATATAGACATAAATCTTCCAAAGAGACCTCTAGTACTGTGGACACTGTCACTTTATCCAGCTATTGCCCCGGCTTAGTCACAAGTTCATCCAGATCATTTGATTTTATTGATGCAGCCTCAAACTTGTCAGTCAAAGGAGACATTTTTGAGTGAAATCTGTATGTTTTTATAGGTAGCGATTCTGAAAGCCCTCAGACAGAGCTTTCCTGGGAGAGGAGAGAGAAACAAGATGCCTACTACAATGAGCCCTTCGGTACAGGATGTTTTACTACAAAAGCAGCATTATCTAATTGTTATATCATAGGATTGGAAGTCAAGAGATCACGGTTTTAATAGACTCTCTCCGTGCCTCACTTATTAATCTCCCTAGCTATTATTACTTAATACTACTTCCTAGCATACCCGGGACGTTGTGAGGCTTAATCAATGACTACACCAGAAGCACTTTAAAATCCTTGGATGCAGGCGCTATTGTGACAGCAGACATTTGGACCAACACACACAGGATTGAACAAGGGACTGCCAGATCCAAATCCTGGGCCGCTACAACTCGATCCAAAGCTCCACCTGTGAGGCTGTTCACAGACTCATATCTCCTGGGGATCAGGCACAGAGGGGAACACACATCCACCAGTGGGTTACACTGTATTGGGGTGCTCAATAGTACTACTTTAGTTTTATTTTTACAAGTAGTACCAAGAGTGGTGTATTGGCTCTCTGTTTCTTATGAAGTTTTATGAAACTTTGGTCCTAAGGTTCCTTGCTTTAAAGTACAGGAATGGTTTGGCTTCTACTGATGGGAAACACTGAAAAAGAAAGAGTGAAAATCTCTCCAGAAGAACATGGGATGTAGATGTGTATACCTCACATACCCTCAGGGAACACAGGGCCTTTTTAGCAGCATCTTTTAAACACATGGACAAGGACAGCCTTTCTGTTTTCCTTTCATACTATCCCATTTCCATTTAAGAGCCATATAAAGGCCATCCACAGAACATTCTCAGCACAAATAATGAGTCCACATTTACTAAGTCCTCAGTGAAAACAATTAAGAAAGGAGAGTTAACTATTTTTCCAGTTTCCTTTGGCTTTCTTGTATAGAGTTATTAAGACTGCACACATGAGATAAGTTACATAGGTGCATTAATATTTGTAAAGACTGGGCCTGTCAGGATGTGTCATCTCTGCCGAAATAAGAAAGCAAAAACCCAGCAGGAGCTAAGAACACTTACCAGCTGGATGGCAGGGAGATGCAAACAGCAACATTCTCTTGCAAAATGGCCACTTAACGGCTGCAGCTGCTTGTCTCTGCCACAGTTAGAGGACCAGGCCCCAGAAAAGCCTCTGGGAAATAGTTCCCATAAGAGGCCAACCCCCAGGACTGGGGAAAGACTGTGGAGACTTAGTCACAGAAGAAGGCACTTCTAGAGAAGGGGCTTTTTCTGCATCAAGATGATTACCACACTCGCTTAGGAAACTGGAAGAGATCAATAAGGAGATCAGTCTCCCCCTTTGAAGAACCCTTATTTAATATATTTGAGGCAGTGCTGTATATTTATCAGCTTCAAACAGAAAAAATACTGAAACATATTACTAACAATGTGTTACAGAAAAACTTAAGAGGCCTCAACTGAGACTGCCCCCCCTCATTGCTCTAGGGATTGTGCAAACATATAGTAAATCATAGAATCATGGACTATCAGGGTTAGAAGGGACCTCAGGAGGTCATCTAGTCCAACCCCCTGCTCAAAGCAGGACCAATTCCCAACTAAATCATACCAGCCAGGGCTTTGTCAAGCCTGATCTTAAAAACCTCTAAGGAAGGAGATTCCACCCCCTCCCTAGGTAACCCATTCCAGTGCTTCACCACCCTCCTAGTGAAAAAGTTTTTCCTAATATCCAACCTAAACCTCCCCCACTGCAACTTGAGACCATTACTCCTTGTTCTGTCATCTGCTACCACTGAGAACAGTCAAGATCCATGCTCTTTGGAACCCCCTTTCAGGTAGTTGAAAGCAGCTATCAAATCCCCCCTCATCCTTTTCTTCAGCAGACTAAACAATCCCAGTTCCCACAGCCTCTCCTCATAAGTCATGTGTTTCAGCCCCCTAATCATTTTTGTTGCCCTCCGCTGGACTCTTTCCAATTTTTCCACATCCTTCTTGTAGTGTGGGGCCCAAAACTGGACACAGTACTTCAGATGGGGCCTCACCAATGTCGAATAGAGGGGAATGATCACGTCCCTCGATCTGCTGGCAATGCCCCTACTTATACAACCCAAAATGCCATTAGCCTTCTTGGCAACAAGGGCACACTGTTGACTCATATCCAGCTTCTCGTCCACTGTAACCCCTAGGTCCTTTTCTGCAAAACTGCTGCCTAGCCATTCGGTCCCTAGTCTGTAGCAGTGCGTGGGATTCTTCTGTCCTAAGTGCAGGACTCTGCACTTGTCCTTGTTGAACCTCATCAGGTTTCTTTTGGCCCAATCCTCTAATTTGTCTAGGTCCCTCTGTATCCGATCCCTACCCTCCAGCGTATCTACCACTCCTCCCAGTTTAGTGTCATCTGCAAATTTGCTGAGAGAGCAGTCCACGCCATCCTCCAGATCATTAATGACAGTCCTTGCCCAAAAGAGTGTACAATCTAAAAAAAAAAAAAAGATCTTTGGTAAATCACTTAATCTCTCCATACCATCTATAAAATGAAGATAAACACTTCCCCCCCGCCCTTTGTCTGTCTTGTCTATTGCTTTGTAAGCTTTTTGAGGCAGGGTATGTTTCTTACTATGTGTGTATACCCAATGGGGCTCTGGCTTGGTTGGCCTGATGAGACTATGGCAATACAAATGATAAATACACAAAGTCTGTGGCAGAGCCAGGAAATGAATCTAAATCTCCTCAAATCTGGGCCAATGCATGAAGCATAAGACCATCCTTCCTTTTTTTTATAAAAAAAGTCTCAAAACAATTAAAATATCCATAAACAACCAGAAATAGCTTGATTTGTAGTAGTAAGGAAAACAGAAAGCAGGCTATTGAATAAGAAAAAGCTTGAGTCTCACAAAAACACCCTGAGTGTTTTGAAGTGTCCAGTGTGGACTAGGAAAAATGGATTGCAAAAGTCAGAAAATCCTTGACTCAAAAATCTATGTCACTGGCAAATGGGAATTAAACTCTAATTATCAGTCTGACATGTTTCAAAAATTAAAAAACATTCTTGCAACTGCCACAGTGTCAAAACAATTATTTGCATGCATGAGCAGATGTCAGATATTGTAGAGGCGTATATGTACTTGCAAATTTAAACAGAAAATTTTCTAAAATTGGAGGTATAATCTGTTACCCTAATTGCAACATATACACAAATCTTGGGTGGAAGGAAAAGTGCTGATTTAGTCTTTCTATTTTTCTCTCACACAGAAGCTGACTTCTGAGCACAAATAAACTGAAGTAGAATAGAGAATCAATCACATCTTTAGACAGATCCAAAAACCTCCCCGGTTTTCCAGCCTCATCTTTGAATTCTATTGTTTTCTCTTCTCTCCTGTTACTGTTATTTGCAAACTGGAAGAGTATATTGTATTTTGATTGTATGTGTACTATATTTAATGGTAATAGTAGCTTGCATTGACAATATATAATGCCTCTTATACCCAAGTATACCCAGAGTATTTTACAAATGTAGGCCCAGCATCTGCAAATAATTCTCATGTAAGGATGGTTATTGTTGTTTTTTATTTCTATCTAGTAGCATCCAAAGTGTGTTTTCCATCCAGAACCCATTATCCCACCCACCCCAAGATTTGACAGTCTAGAGACTGACATGTAAGCAAACAAAGGAGGTGGGGAAGTAAATACATGTATAAAAATTATGTAAATTATACCTAGATTGTTCCTTCAAGTGTGACACTGTCAATTTTCTTGTAGGCATCATGACAGAAATTGGTCTTCAGGAGAGACTTCAATGTGGAGAAACTTAGGGCCTCACCCCAGATTTGTTCAGGAACATTTTTCCATGCACCCTCACCCAAGTTCAGGTTATAGAATTAGATCATTAAACTAAATACAAGAGACACACTTTTTCACCAAACCTTCATATGTAACCATCTTCAGGGTGGAGTGCAATAACTGCTTAACAGCATCCAGCTACACTACAAGGCTTAAATTGTAGGGGAAGTTGAGATAAGTAAAACTATATTCCCTTCACCACTATCACACAGAAAACAGGAGAGTTATGTCTCTGTTTTTATTGATCACAGTTTTTTGCACATCATAAAGAACAATTGCCATGGTTAAGTTAAACAACAGGGTTGTGAGTTCAATCCTTGAGGGGGCCATTATAGGGATCTGGGGCAAAAATCTGTCTTGGGATTGGTCCTGCTTTGAGCAGGGGGTTGGACTAGATGATCTCCTGAGGTCCCTTCCAACCCTGATATTCTATGGTTCAACTAAATTCAAAGGAGTCCAATCTGTTCTCCTCTAGATTCCATTGAGCAGGTCCCTCAGCTGCTGGTATAACCTGGTGTAGATCCACTGAGGTCAATGAAGCTATGCCACTTTTACACCAGTACTTGGCCTGATGTATGTACTGACTAGTTAATAAGCTGTCAAATAATGATTTGCAATGAAAGGTTCTGCATTACTATTTTCCTGGTTTGGTATGGTGGGAGCAACCTCTCCAATAAGAGCACACGCATGAGACTCAGGAGTTCCATACAACCGTGTGGCAACACATTAGGATCCAATTCAGAAAAGCACTTCAAAGACAAGCTTAAATTGGAGATCATATTTAAGTCTCATTGGAACTTAGGCACATATTGAAGTGCTTGCTTGAATAGGGTGGTTTCCTGAATTGGAGTCTGTGTTTCTTCCAGTGTTCGAGTCAATGTCTCTGCACTACAAAGCCTTCACTTTTCATGACCATTTTCTCAGGTTATAGCGACATTTGATTACCTGGCTCTGCTGTTGCAGCAGCTTGTCAAAGTTAGACTGAGTATGCATCTTTGTGATTTAATTAAGTTGAGAAAGAAATCTACTCTTAGAGTTGATCGTTATTATTATCTGAGTTTGTGTCAAGCAAGAAGGATTTTACCATCTAACGGGGAACAAAAACAGTTTTGTCCATAATGCTTATTTAATATGCATGTAATAACTATATTTTTATTTTGGTATCACATTCAGTTTGAGCAAGATAGGGATGATGCTAATGTCTCCAGGGATTTTCTTGGAAAAAAATGTATTTATAAACAAGTGTGAATGAGTCTAAAGTATATTTTTATTTATTAAGTTCACTGCTTTCCATTCAGAAGATATGGAACTAGAATAAATTAGGACCTTGGGGAATTTGTGCATTCAATGAAGCTAATGACTAACACTTTGGTCATGTTTTCTGTTATGTAATAATATATCCTATAGCCTTTTGGACTAATCAAGTGAAAGAAGGGGATTTATGTACCAATGTGCTTTAAGAAGAGGGCTTAGCAGATTCCCAAAGTAATTTCATTTGACATTCAAAGCTATTTGATTGCAATATCTGAACACTTCTAGCCACATTTGTATTCAGCATGTGGAAATCCGAGTTTTGTAATGCTTTGAAGTTGACTAATACATGATGTTGGTTTCTTTTCCTTTTCTGCAGTGCTGATTGATTTCATATCACCCAGGCAAAAACACTGAGAGTACATTCCAAATTGCAAGTGTTATAAAATCCCAGAGTCACTGGCATAATGTGGACTATTATGTGGTATTTGGGGACCTGATATTCAAGAGGAAGAAATGGAAGCCTTATTGTATATTAATGACTAGCAATTTCCCTCTAATGTGAATTTTGCTAGGATGGTGGACAATAAAAATCTAATGTAAATATATTTGTAAGAATGTGTTATTGGTGAGAATTTTATTAGTATGATATGGTTTCACCTTAACCCAAGGGTTGGGATTCTTGGATGACACAAAGGCAATGGTGACACATACACATAATCCTCCTCTTTCCCCATCATTCTTCCTGTTCTTCCTCCTCACTTTTCAGTCCCTTTATACTTACTGTATATAGGTCACACTCTGCTTTAAAACTTGACTGCAGAGGAAGCTAGCAGCTTGGGATATTTATATTTGAATGATGGGCATTTTTGCAGTAGATTGAGTTAGAATATCAGCTGTAAGGATGGAGAAAGAGGGGATCTATGACAAAGATGAAGAGTGTGCCACTTGTAGACAGAACACACACTTGGAATGAATCCACGGGGAACGAAGCATCTTAAAGTTCCAATAGCCATTCCACTCATTTTGTTTAGGACACTTTACTTCTTTGCAGTCCACAAAAGTTGCCATGTGCAGATTACATGAATCTCACTAATGCACGTACACTTTAATATAGAGTCCTCACTTATTTGTAGGATATTAACAAGAGCATTGAAGATCCCTCTCTTGCAATCACACACACAAATGCAAGTTCTGTTTTTGCTCCACCAATGACTTCCACCTGACAGTCAATCCAAACACTGCCCTCAAGTGGTTAATATAGTAAAAAGTCAACAAACAAAAACTCCAGAAGCTGCCTAAAAAGCACAGCTTACGACCTTTCACTGTTAATACCCACAGCTTGTCACAACCCCAGCACCACAGGTATTGCTAGCCCTTGCTGCACAAGGGCCCTCAGAAACTAGAAGAAGGTTCTGGCCTATATTGCCAAACATTATCTATAGGGTCAGATACAAATTAAATATAGTAATAAGTAAGAATAATATAGTTCTGACCTGCTTTGTAGCTATAGGGAACACATGGGAAAGAATTCACCTTTTTAGATAAGGGGGAATAAAGGTGACAGCTAAAGGACTAGATCTTGTTTACTCACTTGTGCACTCCTTGCTGGAGTGAGTAATCCCACTTCAACTGCTCTTGTGGGTCTGGTAAGGTTTGCCAGATCCAGTCCTACCAAATAGTTAAGGAACTTGGAGATAAACTGCTCAGTGGTTCTTCATTCTGGCTATGTTTTAAAAAAACATGTTCATACATTCTCCTTAATTTGTATGTTATGCTGCTTTCTCCCCCACCCTTCCAAAATGCAGCACCAGGGAGGTTGCTAAGCAACATTCTTGATAAGGTCTCAGCATCCATCAGTGAAATGCTACATTCTTTCACTCTCTGCTCCATCTTAGAACTGAGGAGGGTGTCACTCAAAGAACATCAGTAAATGCTGGCTTCTGAGGTAGGAAACAGAGGCCTTGACAGCTGGAGAAGAAAGCGGCTACTATTTTTAAATAACTAACTGGTTTTGAGAGAGAGAGAGAGAGAGATTACAGAACTCTGATTTTGCAGTCGGTGAAATGGGAGGTCTTTTGCAGGTCAGAAAGCCTTCTTAATTTAGTATGGATTTTTCATTTGAACTAAGGGTTTGGGTTGTTTTTTTTAGCACTCCTCTCCTGAGGTACACAGCAGTTTAGTGCTCTCTCTAATGCAGAAAGAAAACATTTTAAAGCTATTAAACTAAATGAGGGGAAAGAAGCCAGTATAACCAACCATTTGCTACCACTCATGTTTATCTAGTGGCCTGAACTAAAATGCGATTAAGAGTTTTCCACGTAGCAGATTCAAACCCATCAGTCTTATGTGAGGTTATAATTAAAATAGGCAGTATTCCCTAAGAAGTGTGCTTGTGATGCATTCCCATGTAGTTGTGTGTGCATGTCTGTGTGTGAGATGCCAGCTGTCAGAGGGATCATCCCACCACCTTTCAGAACCTAATTACTTTTCTACCTACCCTGTTATAATTAGAGTTGGGTGAATAATTCATAATGAATAATTTATTTGATTAATTTCACCTTTTTCCCCCTATCAATAGCTGTCCACGGACTGTGGAATTCTTGAATTTATTCATAATACAAAATTTCTTCAGTGATTAATTCTTGGTCTGCAGATCAAGCAAACACTGCAAATTGCAAATACTCACAATTCAGAATTCATGCTGGCTGCTGGTGTGGTTCATAAGTTGCTAGGAATTGCTTCTGTTTCCCTCTTTGGATGATCAGCCAATGAGGCATTGATTGCAATTTGTGGGGGGGTTTTACAATTGAATATGTAATTTGATATTTTCTTGTGGTGAATATTAGCTAAAATACACTTTTTGCAAGTATTTGCACTGGTAAACCAAAATGTTCAGGGGAAATGAACATAAAATGTAGCAAACAGCTGAATCTAAATTTGCTTTCAAATATTTATAAAATAATTTTTCCTCTACTGTTTGCTCAGGTCTAATTAAAATCACACCAGACATTGTTGGTCCAACCCCCTTTATTGCCTACCTGGATATGTCAGTTAGACCTCCATCAGAGTTGTCTATTCTGTTATAGCCGAGATCACCGGGTGGTGTTATTACACATAGTCTTAAAAGTTCTTCTTCTTTTTTTAGCATCTGAGCAAATTTTTAGTCTTGGAAGAAAATGCTGTGTTACTTTTGTTTTTCTTATGTTGTTTTTCTGATGAAGGTTCTTTGAGGGAGCTGTGGCAAGCAGCAAGGGAGTTTTCTCTCTGCCCTAATCTCTCTAACTAAAGTCAATCCTTGCGAAGGAGTTGTTCCATAGGATCCAAGCACTGGTGTTTCAGTGAAGTTCCTGAAAGAAGATATTTCTTGTGCATTTTTTGTGATGACTTCTGTTCTAGAAGTCGTGCATATGTGGAAATAAAACAAAGTCACACTAAGCATATACCCAGACTCTGTGTCACTGATTTCTCCTCCAGCAGGGGGCAAATCTGCAAAGCCCCAGGCATCTACTACTTCTTAGCACAGGGGGTGACAATATCTAGTAAGTAATGACAGCATTACATAATAACTAATATCATGAATACAACAGAGGTTCCCAAACTCTTGTCCATGGATCATTGGTAGTCTACAGAGAGTTGCTTAGTCATATAGGACTTGATCCAACGCCTATTGGAGTCAGTGCGAGCATTTTCATAGACTTCAATGGGCTTTGGTGCTGGCACATCTCCTTTTTGCATCAAAGAGACATAGAAGAGATGGGAGGGAGTGATTAAATGAAAAGCAAAAAGCAGACACAGTGCGTCTAATTTTTTTCCAAAAGCACAACACACTTATCACATTCAAATCAACTAAAAAGGCATTAAATACTCTCCTGTGTAATCACTGCAGTTGCAAAAGGGATCTTGTATGACCAGGAATGAGAGAATGTGTGGGCTGTGCAGTCACAAAGAAGAGAGGTAGGTGGTCCAGAGTACAATCTTTTTAGTCCACCAGACAATCTCTTTAAGATGTGGCTCACAATATGAAAAAACTGGTCTAGATCTAGCATAAAACACTTGTCTCAGTATAAAAGTTATTCTAAAGCAGGTAAAACTGTGGCCAGCTCAATGGCCTAGAAGTATGGCTCATCATGACTGTGATGAAGTGAGAATTTTCTGTAATAATGTTATGAACGCTATGCATGGCAGTGATGGACTTGACTAGGAATTGCTACCCAGCGGGTGTAAAAGGATTCAAAATCTGCTTTGGGGGTAGAACTGGAAACATGAGGTAACTGTGTCATGTAACTGTCTGTGGTGGTATGAATGAGCCGTTAAAGACCTGGCTGAAACCCACCCATATTGATGGAGGAGACAAAAACAATGGGAACCCCAATGACCAAACAACTGACATCTAACAATGGGAAACTCCAATATATGAATATGTGAACTCAGCAGGGGTCTGCAAAAGGACGAGGGACAGAGAAGTGACAGGCAGCTAGGATATGATATGATATGGAGAGACAAAGGAATTCAGCTGGGACTGGGAGATGGAGACAGAGAGAGGAAGCCAAGATGGTTTCACAGCAGCATGGTTCAGGGAAGCCCTGACTTGGCCAGTATGGACTATGTCTTCACCTTTGCTTCTCTGTGCTAACCTAAGGACTTCCTGATGCTGTGTTCCAGTTGGCTAATAAACCCTACTCTGCTTGAAAAGGCTGCCTGGAGTCACTGCACATACTGGCAGAGATGCATTAATCCCTGAAGAGGGCAAACATTCTCTGAAGAAGAGTATCTCAGTTGGACTTACTGAACAGAGCTCACGGTGTGAAACAGGAGTGCTGGAGTCTAGTCAGTCTCTGAGGCACTGTGGCCATGTGGCCTAAGCTTAAAGAAGAGTGGAACCCTTTGGGGGTCTGTCACACTGAAGGGACTCCAAGGAACCATTTAAAAGCTGAGGAGTAGCACACAACATGTGGGTCCATGACAATTACCATACAGGACATACGGGTTCAGTCTTTGTCTTGGTCTCTTGTCCTAGGTACCAGTAATTCCATGGTGACAGAAGGCCCAGTTCACCATCACCCTGCATTTGTACGACTACAAAGTGGGTGTAAAATGCCACCAGATCCAAATGGCTGCATTTTACACACACATTACACTGACCTAAATGAGTACACAAAGTGGAGGGCAATGATGAATCAGACCCAGCGCCTTTATCCCCCTAGAGAAAAGGAGGGCTTTATGTCACTCAAAGCTTGAACCATTTAGATTCTAAATGGAATTGTGCCCATTCCTCTGATAAGAAAGAAGCTTGTTAGTGCCTGTGATGTGAAGACTTGGTAGTAATTAGTGCATAAACTGTGGGAGGATGGAGAGGACCTTTCCTGTGCTGAGAGAAATCCACAAAGTGCCCTGGGAAGAGAATAAGTTCCTGAAAATTGAAACTAGAATTCTGTGCAGGCTTGAACCACAAGAGGCCTAAAGACACAATTAGGAGGAGTCTGAGTTTGGCAATATAGGAAAATATTAGCTAGCCACTTGTCTAGAGCGATTTGTTTTTCTAAAGACATATTATCCAATAATCCTACCCTTTAATTTATAGAAAGGGACATTCACTGCCCCTTTATATCTGGAAATGGGAACAGAATCATCCTCAATTGTATGTCTCCATCTTAGTCACGGAGGATGAGTGACAATTTTTGTTTCGCTGTTGTAACTCACTAATAATATATGGGGTTGTCACCAAAAAGCCACTACCCTAAAAAAATTTCAAATGAGATTAAAGTTATCCAGTCCCGAGACCTAAACCTTATTTTCCTAAGGCTCAATGGACCCTCCATATATAGCACTGTATGTTTCTGTGGCTATAACACTCAGGTCTATGAGATTACATGTGCAAGGCTCTTTGTTTCTTCTTGACGTTTTTAAATTATGTGGTTGGGCACTAAATCTGCTGGGGAGAATGCAGATGCTGTAGTAAATACATGGTCCACTTTCCATTTGTTGGCTGGCAATCTTGTCTGTAAAATCTACCACAAATATTAATAAAGAGCTGCAGAAGTCTTGCTTTGGAAAGAAAATAAAATGTGATTCAAATAATATTGAATGGTGAAAGACGTTCAGAATTAACACAGTTTTATTTCTTGAAAGAACAAGGAATTTTGGGTGCCTCCGAATTATTTGGAGCTCTTAAAAGAAATTAATGATTTTAAGGGTAATACTTGAGTTATGCCATGGAATCAGGAGTTAGGAAAGCCAGCTTCTCTTCCTGCCTCTGTCACAGACTTGTTGAGTAAACTTGGGCAAGTCACTTAGGCCCTGAACCTGCAAACATTTAGGCACAGAGGGTATGTCCACACTGCAATAAAATGCCCTTGGCTGTCCCAGGTCCGCTGACTCAGGCTTGTGGCGCTTGGGTTGCTGGGCTATAAAATAACAGAGTAGATGTTTGGACACAGGCTGGAGACTGAGCCCCATGAGTGGGGAGGGTCCCAGATCCTGAGCCCCTCAAAATCCGTGCATGGAAAGGATCCTCTGCGTGTGACTCGCCCCTGCTACATAATCTCACAGCCACTCCTCCACCGTATCAACTTCTGCCCAAGACCCTGAGGAAGGTCTTCCCTGGGGTTGGGATATAAGGAGGCAGGACCAGACAAGCTGCAATGGGGTGTGGGCTGTGCTTGTGTTGGAGGAGATGCTAAGTTTGGACAGTGAAGATTTCCTCTAAGGGCGATTCAAGGGGCAATGACCAAGAGAAGCCTCTGATACAAAACTTCCTTACAGCCTTGTTGCCACAGAGCAGGACAGAGATTGCTGTGGGCCCATCGTGGCTATGAACGGTCTGGTTCCCCAGTGGATTCCCCCAGGATCTTTGCAGTTTGTTGGCAGCTTCCACAGCTCACCTCCTGAGGAGCAAATCTCTTACTCCCCTTACAGAACAATCAGGAAGAAACTATGGAAGAGGACCTTCATGAAGTTTTCCTCCCATATGGCTCCCTTCCCACAAGTTCCATGAGATGGATTAAAGCCACCCTAATCATTCCCAGAGTTTGAGGGTTGGATCGGCCCACTGTAGCAATAAGGATCTGTTGCAGAGCCAGATCCAAACTTCCCCAAAGTTTGGGAGTGTTCCGATCCAGAGAGTTCTTCAAATACTTCCTAAAATGAAGGTCAATTCCTACCTGCCTGTTCTTCTGTAGGCCACCTGACAAATCTCTTGGTCATGTCAAGAGGCATCATAGTTGTCCATATTAACCTCCCTGTTCTTCCGGATCAGCCATCAGAGGGTGCTGATGTAAACAGATGTTGACATCTCTCCTTCCCCCGTGAGAGAAATGACAATTATCAGTCCTCCTTATACTAGACTGTAGGGATGCATAGCTCCCGAATCGCCAGCCCACAGGTGCGGCACACTGTGTCTGTGGCTACGAGGCAGGAGTGGCCTTCACCCCAGCGTCTGTGATTAGGAAACTTATTGGCTGACTCGATCATCACCCTCGCAGCTTGCTTTCACATGCACAAGATATGGGTTTGTTATCTTATGTTGTTGTACACTGTACACTCCTCCTATGCGTAAGAATCTAACCACTTAGAAGTGTTGTAAGCAGGGAGGTAGAAAGAATAAAAACCCCAGGGAAAATTCCCTGGGAGGCTTTTTGGCTACCACAGACCAGGCGTTCTGTTTCCTTTCCTTTTTCGTCGCCACACTAGACCTTGCTTGCCTAGAGCCCTGTAGTCTATATTTTAAGTCATGTCTCATGCTGACTAAATCACCTCCCCTGCTACCCACCAACCTTCTTAACCCCATAATCTTTTGAAACTACAACCCAAACAGCAGCAGCAACCAAAACAATACAAAGAATCCCTTGCATCTGCAGCAAACTGAGTACAGTTTCACTTTCAATAGCTTTCCAATTTTTTTTTTAAATTCCAAATGCCACTCAAACAAAGGGACATGCTTTGGGGGCTATTTGACTAATAAAAAAGACTTTAAGATAGCAGTCAAAAATATGTGCGGTAATAATGAAGGAATTTTTCCAGCCTTGCACTTAATTTAAAATTGCCAAGATTAGCATATGCACTCTACTCTGGACACTCTAGGAGTAAAGACCTCTCTCTCTCTCTCTCTCTGTCTCTGTCTATCTCTCTCTCTCTCTGTGCATCTCTTTTTCTGTGTTGCTCTCACACCTGCAGCTGATAATCATATGCAGTTCCAAATGAGCTGAGAAAATGAAAATTACCTTCAAAAGGAAGGAAAGTGCATTTGACATCCCTCTTGTTCCAGCACTTGTGAGACTCTGATATAATTACCACTGTGAGCGTGCAGGCAGATGGCAAACTCGGCAGCACCTTGTATGCAGTCAGCAAGACACTGCAGAAGTGTTCTCAGTAACATTTTGTTCAAGATGTCTCAACTCACAAATCAAAAAACTGGCAACTAGGATAGAACTACTTATTATTAGGTAGCCTGAAATAATGAGAATATTACACCCCACTGGTCTACAGCTCTATACAGCTACAGAGTACTAACTATGGCTTATGGCACATAGCTGTGTGCGGTCAGCTCTGAGCAACATGTACACAAACACTAAGACAGAAGAAACAATCAACCTTAAAAATATAACTGAAGAGAGTCAAAAGGAAAGGGCTAGATCCTGCCCTGAGTCACACCAGGGAAAATCAGAAGTAGCTCCACTGAAGTCAGGAGAATGAATGCTGGCGGAATTTTGCCTCATAGATTTCAAACCATGTAGTGTCACAATGTCACCACACCTGTTGGTTACCAGCTGTGTGAGCAGTATTGGGAAGCTCATGTAGCACCAGGGGGACATGGCAAGACTGAATCAAGCAGATACCCACCTGCCTTGGTGATCTGTTTTTTATTTTTAAAGAATCTGCCTGGATCCTTGCTCTTGAGCTGGGGGAATTGGGACTTTCCCCTAATGAAAGGGGTCTGTTCTTGGGAGCTGTGCCAATCAGGAGGAATGGGGCATGCTGCAAGGGAGAAGATGCTCACATGGCATTGCAGAGCGAGCTCGATGATCCTACTGCAATAATAGAGGCAGTTGGTTAGGAAAGGACTAGCCACATTCAAGACCAAATCTGATCTCTCTTGCCCCTATTACTCCAGAAGAATTCACATATGTACATGAGCTTTAATTTTAAATTTACTTCTTCAAATACTGTATGGAAAACTTCAAAAATAGATTGTATTTCAACATAGAGCGGGGCTGTTTGTATGTACTGTATGTACAGCACTTTGAACATGAATGGATGGATCCCCAGCTGGTGGAAATCAAAATAGTTTCAGTGAAGTCACTGGTGCTATGTTGATTTACACCAGCTGAGGATTTGGCCCATAGAGTGCTATATAAATGCTATTATTATGTGCAAGGATGGATTGATTAGATGAACCATTTTTAAATACCTTGCCTTGTCAGGCGTAGCCTCTGTTTGCTGGAATTCTTTAGTCCATGCTATTTGTGCTGCGTTCTCTATGGGTAATTTAAAAATACAATTGAAGAGTGATGTTTTTATATTAAGGTAGAATATATTGTATTGTTAATTATTTATGCTCGTGTAATGCTAGATCTTTAAAAACCATAACATGAGATTTATGTTCTATCAATCAATATGTGATACTAAATACAAGAGTTAATGCCCCTGATTCTGATCTCAGTTATGCAATTGTAAATCAGGATTCTCTCTACTGAAGTCAATACATTTTCACCAATATAAAACCAATGTAAGTGAAATCAGAATCAGGCCCACTATTTCTGAAAGGTATAATGTAGGATTTTCATAATTCAGCCATCTCATGCAGAAAAAAATCATGTTTTCCTCCCATTTTATCATCGCCCTATGATTTTCAAATGAGAGAAAAATCCTCAGAATCTCCTAGCATTTTACATACACAGGGCCAGATACTGCTCTCAGTTGCACCAGTGTGAATCCAGAGTAACTATTGTTTTAAATTGATGCTGTCTCAGCTGGAATAACTGAAAACAGAACACAATTCATAGTTCATATATTGAGAGAAAAAAGTTCTGCTTAAATGAACAAAGTTCTTGAACTGAGGCGCCTAGCAAGTTAGAAATTCCGCTTCTTCCATATTTAACTGGAAAACAGTCAGCACGCTATGTTGATTGTGTTTTTGTTGATGTTGTAATGGAGTTGGCTTTCATTCTGGAACATTCTTAGTGCTTGTCTCTTTCTCACTCTCTTTCTCAGAGTGCTTGGTTGTAAATGAGTTTGTATAGAAATACAGTAGCAATTTAATTTTGATTGACAAGCAATGCTGTACTGTTGAGAAAACACTGAGACAGCAGTAGTAATGATACTGTGTTTGACACTAACACCTTCAACAGTACGCTTTACATGCAAATGCATCCTTTGCTGCAAATATCAGCTTCAGTGCAGCCATGAAGTGAGGCTGGTAGACAGTAAGGGTATCTATACTAGGCTTTTTTAACTACAGTAGTTGCTGATTAATATGAAATACTTAACACATTTGTAAAGGCTAGCATGGAACTCAATAAGCATTTGTTCCAAGATGCAAACATTTATGCTTGTTCCAGGGCTCAGATCTTATCTTCACTGTTAAAAAAAAAGAGGCATTTTTTGGGTAACACACACACATGAGCTATCCCAAGGTTTAAAAAAAAAAAACAGTGAAGAGAAACACTTGAATTTTACATGAAGTAAACTAGGCAAGGTGAGCACTCTGTCCCTGCCTGGGGTTGATCTTCCCTAGTTTACCCGCAAGGTAAAATTAAAGTGCCTTGTCTTTGCCATGTTTTTACTAGGGCTAATCAGAAAACAAGAATTTCGTTTTGTGAAAAATTTCAACGTTTTAGCATTTGGTTTTGTTCCCCACACACACCAAGACCTTTCAAAAATTTTCATGAAAAATGAGAGAAAAACAGACAGACAGACCGACCCCAGAATAGTCAATAGACCAGTGGTTAGGGCACTCACCTGGGATGTGGGGGACACAGGTTACAGAGTATGGACTTGCACCTGACCACTGTTGGTTATTCTGGGCTCTCACACACATTTTCTCTCTTTCTTTGGTTTTGACCAGAAATTCCATCCTGGACCCGAGAAACATTTCCAATGAAAGTTTTATCAAAATCAATACATTTCCACAAAAAGGTTCAGTTTCAACAAATTGCCATTTTCCGACAAAAAAACATTTTGTCAAAAAAATTCTTCACCCGCTCTCATTTTTATCTCGGCATTTATTTTATTTTATTTTTAGCTCATGAGCATTAGTTACCCAAAGATAAAAAACATACCTTTGTTTAGCAGGGAAGGCAATGCCTCAGCTTACATACTGACACAAAACTTTTGGGAAATGTCCACACAAGCTTTTACAAATATATTAACTATCTTGAGTTAATTGGCCTCAAAAAGTCTAGTACAGAGAAACCTATGTGACTCAGCAGGGATAGCTGCCACTATATGAAAATGTCAGTCCCTTGTCCTGACAACTCTGAAATTTGTCAGGGGACAGCAGCTGTTATTAGTTTTCTGTCAGTTCAATATCTATTTATTCGTGTATATAATGGAAAGCAGAGAAGAAACAGAGAGTTTGCAATGCTGAATATATATTGCAGTAACCTACATAGATTTATAGTACAGGTTAGGACAAACCAAAATTTCTGGCATAAACAAAAGCTCATTAGTATATAAGGGATATACAGTCTATACCTCAGCCAGAGGTCACTAGAATAACATAGGAGAAACAATCAGAGGGAAAAAAAGTTTCCGCATTTTAACAAGCTTTGCATAATACTGTGACAAGAACTACAGTGAACAAATTTCACTGCACATAGATCAAGAACCCACAGGCACATACACAGCATACAGAACAGAACAAGGATGTTCAACAAGCACAAAAGCTGCTGATCAAAGCCCAACGTCCTCCTCATCACAAACAATATCATTCCCCTGCTAAAAGCCCTTTAACGCAATGTAACAGAAAGCCCGCACTTTGAACAGGAATGAACTTTGAAGACAATCGACAAAAAAAAGCAACACATTTTCAAGCAATTAATACTGAGAAACAAATTCTACTTCCTGCTCAGTCTTTTATGCCATCAAATATGCAGCCGACAGAGGATCAAGGAAAAAAACTCTGAAAGGTCACAGGAAAAGATTACTAACAGACCTGAGGGCAAGAATAAACTTTAACATTATGTTTAGACTTTGGACCCAGGTCTGGCCTCACTTTTACCAATGTTACATTAGTGTACCTCACTGACATTAATAGACTTTTCCCCTGATTCACACTGATATGAAATAAAATCAAACTCATGTCTTTTCTATTCTTGAAAATATTCATACTCTATATATTCTCATACTCATCCAAATAATAAGTATGCCTGTTTTGAATTGTTTTGTTAAAGAATACTTTAGCCTTCTCAGTTTTGAGGCGTTAATAATGATAATACATCAGATTTATATAGTACTTTATATCTTTGAAGTGCTTTACAAACAGTAATCAATCCAAGTATTTATATCTCCTTTTTTAAGATGGATAAACTGAG
The DNA here is from genome assembly GCF_002925995.2 of Terrapene triunguis. NCBI lineage: Eukaryota > Metazoa > Chordata > Testudines > Emydidae > Terrapene > Terrapene triunguis. Next base: position 991,536 of record NW_020698066.1, on the reverse strand, counting down.
GCGCAGCATGATTACGTGCCTTGTCCATGACCCAATGGCAGAGTTGGCAACAAAAACCAGATTAAAATAAAATTAAATGAGAATGATTAAAAGTTAAACTATGCCCAAAAATGAAGTGAAGGCTGGTGACAGCTGAAAGAGGGTAGGAAAAAATGAGACAAAGGCATAGTCAGAGCCAATTAACAGCACTGAGTAAAGATCATACTGAATCTGACTAAAATACAGTAGGCAAAAAGCTTCCTTGCATACCAATAAGAAGTCACTAAAAAAATGTTGAACTGAACAGTCAGCTGGAGGGGCTCATTTTGTGCTATAGTGTTCCAAAATGCGAATCAAAACATCCACAGACACTGTAATAGTCCATTATGTGACAAAGAGAGAAAACATTTTTGCTATCACCTTTGTAAAGAGCACTACCTAAAGCAGCATTTCTCAAACTTCTTTGCACCGTGCCCCCCTTTCTGACCACAAAAGTTAGTACATGTCCCCAGGAAGGGGGACCAAAGCCTGAGCCCTGCCACACCATCAGGAGGGCCAAAGCCCAAGCCCAAGCCCTGCCATCTGGAAGGGTGGGGCAGGCGAAGCCGAAGCTCCAGGGCTTAAACCCTGGGCAGGGGGCTGTAACCTGAGCCCTGCTGCCTGGGGCTGAAGCCCTTGGATTTCGGCTTCAGTCCTGGGCAGTGGGGCTCAGACTTTGGCTTCAGACTTTGGGAACCGCCGAACTAAAGGATATAACTTGCACAGCTCTTATATCTTTATGTGTTAAAAGCAACTCTTGCAAAAATATATTGAAATCTTCCTTCAGTATGTTGCCAACAGAATATTAAATCTGTGGGCCAAAATAATTTTGAGGAGTAGACAGATCCACTGTTAGGACACACAGTATATCATTTATATTTCCAAAGATCTCAGTCACTCTGAAAAATAATGTTGCACTCAGGCTCAGAAATGAATGCACAAGATTACTGTTGCATCTGTCACACAGTGCTGAGAAAATCAGAGCCACACATAAACATGCTGTTAAAGACTCTCATATGGAGCCTGATTCTAATTTCCTTTTGCACTGCTGAAACTCCATTGACTTCAGTAAAGAATCAAGTTGCTCCTGATTTACACTGATAGAAATCAGAGCAAAATCAGGTCCACAGGGTCTTGATGCCATGGTAGAATTTGCATTAACTGTGTAGTACTGTGCCAGGGGATCCATGAAATATTTGTTATGGTTGTTTACCTGGAGCTGGTTCCTCAGCTGAAGTCAACTGATTTACAACAGCTGGCGATCTGTCTTTATATTTAGATGACAAGCAAAAATAAGTTTTTTGGTCTTAGGTTAATATCTATTTGAGCACATCACAAAACAGCCAACCTTTTCTCAAAAAGAACCCATGACTGGAATACCAGGGGATGCTGCAAGTCAGCAACAAGGGGCATTGGCAGAGTTGTGCCAGGGAAGATTTCATGTCACAACTTTCATTCTGCCTGGCTCAAGTCAATGTTGTACAGCAAGTTCCCTGCATTTTGGAGCACTATGTTTACTCAGAAGCTTGTCCAAGAAAATAAAAAAAAGGAACTAAAAGTAGAAGTTGTGATATATTTCACCTGTATCCTCTAAGAGAGAAATATATAAATATATTTAGGTTATATCTGGCACTTGTATTGCAAAAGTTACAAGGTCCAATAACCAGGTAATTTATAGACACACAACTGAAAATGTCAAAGAGAAAAATAAGTGGAAATGAAACTATTATTAAAAACACCAAACTAGGACTTGAAAATAGCTCACAGGGGACAAAACTGAAGATTGCTTGGCTAGGCAGAGGTGTCAGATTAGGAGACAGTATGACTTGATGATAACAGGTAAATGGCAGTCCAGAAGGGTTCCGGTTCATATTTTGGCTGAATTACTGACCCAATGAGAGGCTTTGGCAGAGTAAGTTGATATCCAGGTGCCTCAAGAGGTCAGCCCAACTATACAATGTACTAAAAAATGAGGAAATTATATTTGAACCCAGCTGCTCTGGGGAAAAATTGTTTTTAACAGAGTTAAAAATGTACATTATGGTTGCGCTGGATAACTACTTTTAGGCACCACAGATCAGTACTTAGATGCTTAACACAAGTAATTAGGTGCCTAAATATGGATTTAAGTACCCAATTTTGAAAACTGGATCTCCCATGCAGATGAGAGAGATGGTTAGGCAGATAGATCACTGCATATGTTCCTATAATCCAAAACACAGAAAGGAAATTACAGCCGTGTTTGATGGGGCGACCAAAGGGTGGGGAATAAACTGGGCAGAGGAAGAGAGATGTGTGGTAAAGAGAAGAAGAAAAGAAAAATGAGGAATGAGTAATAAAGAGTGAGAGGAAATGCAGCAAGAGAGAAAGATGAAGCAAAAGTATCAATGAAAGTTATTAGGTTTGCATTTATTACCAAATAGGGAAAACTGCAGAATTTTCATAATAGATCTTGGAGTTCTTACTCAGTCTAAACTCTCAGTGGGAATTTTGACTAAGTAAGCACTTCAGAAATAACTTATGGACTCTACTTGTTTGCTAACTGCATATCTGGCCAGGTGGTGTAAAATCCATTGACTTTATTAAAAACAGTGAGAGTTGCACCTGTGTAATTGTGAGGAAAATTTGGCTCAGTGTCTTGTTACATTATACCCTATGTGTGAATTCATTCCATTTCGTTCCTATGGAAAATGCTGAATATGATGGATAACTAACTTCCCCAGATTAGCATATTTCCTATTGCAATCTAAGGTAAAAGATCATTCAAGCACCTGAATTTTAGATTCTAGTCAAACATTCACCTCCCAACATAGGAGTCATTCTCGTTATTATGCAAATGTCATCTTTTACCTGAAGGCAAATTCTTGCCTCTTAATATTTAAATTCCATCTAGTTTTCATTGATCTCTAAACAACATCACATCTTTGAATTTTTCTTAGGAACATTTTAAGGGAAAAAAAGTCTCACTTTTCCCCCCGCTTCTAATAATGGGATTATTGGCTAATTTTACTGGAGCAGAGAATGTTCTTTCTCTCAGTACAGACAGCTGATGAAATCTCAGTTTAAATGTTAGAGAAATTACAATGTCATTTACATCTAGTTCGCTTCCTTAAACAAAGAAATATTCACTAAAAGACTACAAGCAGATGCAAAAGCAGCAGCAGAAGCACAATCTTCAGTATTCAATAAAGCCATACAGCAAATGAGTTGAAATTTAAATTTAACTCAACCATTTTCTGCACTTTATATGACCAAGAAGGTTATAGATATTTTTTCAGGGTAAATATTTTATTTTGAAGAGAACATACTAAGCACCCAGAGCTAATTTCACCTTAAACCTATCTACTAACTTCATCCTTGGACTATGTAAACAGTTTCCAAGTTGAGGATAATCTTAATTCTTGAGGAAAGCAGATGGAATGTCTCTATCAGGTATCCTTAGATATCGATCTTTGTCAGGTTGATATATCCTTGCCCAGTGCAAAAGCCATTGGAGTAAATTCCTCCATTAGGGAAAGTGCAGCAGTTGTTGAAAACTTATCAGCAGAGAGTCTTCTGCAGACATTCAGGTTTTAGAACATAGTACTAAAAGCAGCACTGTGCAAAGACTGAGATGTCAAAATCTTTTTCTTTTTTAATTATCTCCTGCACAATTGTATCTGCTGGATATATGGCCCTGAACATCTGCTACCGTTAGGTGGTGCCAATGATTTAACTTTTCTTTGGGGAAAAATGAGGTTTGTCAAGTGTTTATATTTTTGTCATATCATCACTTTGGAATTTTTTTTCCTTTTTTTTTCTTTTTTCTTTCCTTTTTTTGTGATGCCATTGAAAGGGCAGTAGTGGCTGTTTTAAAGCTGCAGGAAAAAATTACTAAGACTTCCCTGGCTATTTTGTTTTTGAATCAGAATATGGGAGAACAGGACATAACACAGAGCCATGAGTAATAATTAGGAAGAGCTGAGTTATAAAGCAAGAATACATAGTTCTTTAAAATGATAATGAAATTTCTTATATGTGCCAGTGCTGTTATGGAAGAACTGTCTGTTACAACTGCAGTAATGGGCCAAATCAGTCCTCAGATAAAGGACACAAGCTGCAACTCCAATTGATTTCAATTGCGCTCAGCTCAATTCCAGTCTCAGTTACACCTGTATTATCTCCATTTAAGTCAATGGAGATACTCCAGATTTACAGATTTGTCCCCCATGAGCTCCATTCTTGAGCACACTCTGGTGAGAATCAGAACTACATTGGAGCGGTCCACTGATGTAAACAGATGCAGTGCCAGCCCATGGGGGGCCCTACGCAGGTATATTTTGGGGGCCCCCACACACAACACCTAATAAAAAGCGAATTGGGAGCCCCCCTTGAACTGCTCAGAGCTCTAAGCAATTGCTCAGTCTGCTTATGCCTAGTGCTGGTCCTGGGTGTAAAGCCAATCTAAGTAAGAAAAGAATTGGGCCCATTGTTTCTTTTACTGAGGCTAAACATCATAACAAATTTCTCTGCAGTGAGACTGAATGAAGAGGTGCTGCTGCTACAGTTGGTGGTGCAGAGGCCACTGCTGTTCAGTAGAGTAGGAGCTGCCAGCTGCATTATTTTTAGAATGATCACTTTAAAAAAGGAGTCTTTTATTTAAATTAATATACAAAGAGTATCAGCACGGCTTTGATTTTACAAACATAGGAGCCCAGTACTTCCAGACCAGCTAAGTTGTGCTCAGTACAAATGTGGATCATGCATATTTTAAGACCCCTGATCCTGGGACCACTGGATGCTAGACCAGTCCCCAGAACACAATAGTGCAGCCTGAAGACTACTCTATTTTACTCCAGCTGCCAACCACTCACCAGGATTATTCTAACATAGGGGCACAGGGATACCTCAAGTCATTCCCTTTTTGCCATGGCCATGCTCCCTATGCCAACAACTGTGTGCTACAGTCCGCTAGCCCATTAAACAGAATACGACTGCTTTGGCCCACCAGTATGGTGCAAGAAGCCATGACCAACCAGAGAATCCTGCCAGTGGATTACAATGTTTGATGCCGTTTTATCTAGCAAAAGATTCCATTTAAAAAAAAATCTTATTCCTCAACCTATAAACCAGTTTTTCATTGGTGGCACACTATATGATCTATTGCTGTATCATCTTGTCTTTGACTTTAGGCATGAAAAAGAAAAACTGCAAGTCAGTGGGATCACTCAGGGGTGCATAGATTAGAATTTGCCCCTTGACTTGATCACTTCCAGAGACAAGAATAACAAAAATTAAACTTCCTTTTAGATTTTCCTAATGACTAACACCTTTCCTTCCTTCCAGTATAATCTTGGAAGCCTCATCTCACCCTGTTGGAAACTGCTCAGAATTGACCCTTCCTGCCAATAAATAATGTTTGTGGGAATCTTCAAATGGAGAGAAGCCTGTTTGTGCTGCTGTTTAGACTCAAAGATTTTTTTTTGAAGAGTGGTAGGAAAACTAATTACCAGCAAAATTAGCTCAGATCCACTGAGCAGTTTTAGACTGATATTGTGTTCGCTTTATATATACAGAGCTCCCATTGGTATCAATAGGAGTTTTGACAACACTGAGAGCAAAGAATCAGTTGAGCTCCATCATGTGGATCTCAGAGGAAAATTTTACCTGTTGTGTGAGGTTTTCGGTTTGGTTTGGTTTTAGACCTATGTAAAGAAAATCCTGACAACATACAGCCAGTAAGGAATAATCTAATTGTTTTTCTTGTGATCAGTTTTTAACCAGCATTCATATTTGGGTAGGTGGGTGCCCAGCAAAAATCACACATAATCATTTAGCAACTCTACATCACTTGGCTACTCCATTGTTTTATCAGCTGCTAAATTACTTTGGCATTTACTGTCAGACATCAGAGCTTCAAGGCAGTTGAAAAAAGGAACAGAACAGTGGGCAAAAACAACTGGTTAAAAATTGGATGATGGAATAGCAAAGAGACACAAATAGAGAAGGAGGAGGGAGTTTATAGAGAAAATTGATAAAAGAAGATTCATTAGACCCTAAAAAATTCTTTCTAGGGACCCCCATACTCTTGGGTTGTGAAAAGTAGATTGGTGAATCTGTCTAGCCCCTGGACACACTATAATAATTCTTCAGTCTTGAAAAGCAGACATGTGGAGAGTAGGCAAGGGGAAAAGATATTTAAGATATGCCAAGCAGTTCACAGAGATGCCAAGTCACGCCATCTGTGAGCATGACAGAGTATTCTGGGATTTCTCTCAAGATCACAGGCTTAGATGAAGTAATTATGCTGTGACTTGTATGTCATTACACACACACACACCAAAAAAAAAGCACCTTCATGTTGAGCCCGGTTGTTCTAGATCCTTAAGGGAGTAGATCCCAGCTATTACAATTGCCATGCTGAAAGTGTTTCTCTTCCTTATTCACCTTCCTTTGCTTCAGCCTGTACCTCATCCTGCACTCTTTTCAAACCATTTTTTCTAGGCATTTATTTTCAGGTACACACTCGGGAAAAAAGGCCAACAGCAAGTGTATTTTAACTCTCACATTTAAATGGTTACAAAGTTTCATCACGTTAATAACAATTACTTTGCCCACTACCTAGGAAAACATGCTTCCTAAGCCTAGCATTGTCTCCTAGGTGAGAGACCTACATATCTTTGTCATTTACCTTTGAACATGAGCAGAATCTAATTGGTATTTCTTTGTCTATCCGTGTGGAGAAAAATATATTCTGCAAACAAAAATACTTGCTATATTTCATTTCTTGTTTACATTAGAAAAATCGGGTGAGATTCTTTGCTGTGCCTCACACAACACAGATCTCACAGTCCTGGGGGAGAGAAGGCAAATGTGGCTTCATGCCATGTTTGCACCCTCCTGATTCCAAGCTACTTTGGAGGCCAAATCAGCCCCAATTGTATCTTAGGCATTAGTGGTCTTTCCTAAATCACAGCAGCCTCCCCAGAATGTCTAATAAGTGCTGGCACCTCTGTGAAGTCCCATACATTCCAAGCCCACATCCGCCTGCCCTCTGTCCCACCCACAGCACGCTCCATACAACAGGGCTTGCAGGAGAGAGGGGCTCTTACATGCCTGTAGTGGGGAAATTCTCTCCAGGTAGCTCCAAGGCTTTGTTAATGGCCCTGTATGCTGCTGCAGCTTGTTCCAGTTGCCCCACAGCTTTGGGGTTTGACAACAGATGCAGAAGAGGGGTTAAAATCCTGCACATCATTTTGACCTGACGTACTTTTTTAAACAATAAAGCAAAATATTAAAGAGTTACCTTACTGACCCAATTTTATAGTACTTCAAATATAATTATATTTAACAAGTTGTGAATATGGTAATCTTTGTGGGCTCAGTCCTGCTCCTACTGAAATCAGTGGATTTACCAATGAATTCAGAATCAGGCCCAGTGTGATGTCAAACTGTATATGAATATTTTATATATGTTGTATGTTCAGGGAACATATGTATTATATCCGTTTATCTTGACTCTCAGCGCCATAGTATCTGAGCCCTTCACAGTCTTTAGCTTATTTATCCCCAGAACACGCCTGTGAGGTAGGGGAGTGCCATTATTCCCATTTTACAGATGGGGAACTGAGGCACAGCAAGACTAAGTGACCTGCCCAAGGTCACATAAGAAATTTGTGACAGAGCAGGGAACTGAATCCAGGTCTCATAAATCCTAGGCTGGCACAGGATCATCCTTGCTCTCTATGAAGTATTTACCTATAATTTTTCCCGATCTATAGCTAGATTTTTAGGAGAGCTCAGCATATGGGATGCTGAGCACTTTAGAAAATCTGAACCCAGCTGTGCATGATGAGAGCCTGTAAATCTAGCCCTGATCTCTTTTAAGAATCTGGTCCATAATGTCATGGATTGACCTGAGTACTTTTCAGTTTTATCTGTGGGGCAGGATTATAGCGGGGATGCCTCCGTGTAAATGAGAACTGAATTTGGCCCCTTAGGTATACCAAAAGCTAGGATGCTATTCTGTACAACAGAGAGATTGCAAGGCTTTTGGATACCTTTAAAAGTATCCAGTTCTATACTTCCGTATTTCAGAAGTATTTGAATGTACGCACTGTACCTACATTGCATGAAATGTAAACATAAATGCAACTAGCAAAACTAAAAGAGATCTGGTTGAAGCGACATAATGCAGTATTTAATTGAAAAAAGTTTATTAAAATTATATTTCAGAAATTCCAAGTTCAAAACACCACTGTTAGAATTGGAGATGGAAGGGCAGATTCTCTGTCCCAAACTGCTCCCCTCCTGTCCCTCAGGCAGCACAAAGCTGCCACATGTCACCAGCTGGGAAACTCTTGGCATGGGCCAGCAGAGCGTCTTCCCATAGGCCCCAGCACAAGGGCATGTTGTCAGCAGGGAAACGCCCGTGGGGCCTTACACCAGTTGGTATCATTTAAAGCAGCTCCCAAACTTCTCTAACCTGCACTGCCGCTGGGTCAGCGAATCAGGGAGCTGTAACTGGTTCCAACAGGCTGCCTCCCCACTTCACTCCACTGTGCCCAGCACAAGCTGGACATCGCAAGAATCTGCCCCAGTCTCTGTAGTTAAAGTCTCTGTATGCATTGTTTGTGCTTGTCTATCCTTCTTAGGGGCAGATCCCTCTATGCCCTTTCTGTACGCTTCCCTCTTACTCTGACTGTGGTAGTACAACAGTTTGTGCTGGGTAGCCATGAGTTAGGCAAGGAGTCTCTCCGCCTCTTAACTTCAATAATTTGTTCCTGTGGTACCTGAGTTTGGGTTCGTTGCGTGTTTGTGGCCTTCATCCCAACAGACTTGAACCACATTATTCAGACACAGAGATTTCAAAGTCTGAGTTGTTCAGGGGATGGGGGTTGGTTCCTCCAGCTACAGCCACAGGGCAAGATTCAGCCCTTCTTTGGCACCTCTGTTCCACCACATTCCCCCAAAGTTCAAAGCTATTCAGATCTGGGGTCCTGGTTTGGGTCCCCTTTAGTCATAATAAGATAGAGGTTGTAGTGAGGCAGAGTGGCCTACCTCTGAGGCTGACCGGGAGGAACCACTCAATGCCCCGTGGTGGGTGGAGCCAAGCTGGGCCCGCCTTCTGCACCAGAAGCAGGAGGAGCCAGGAAGTATAAGATGCTGGGCCTTCAGCTTACTTGGGCTGGAGACAGTGAAGGAGGCAGACGTCCCTGCCTTGCTGCCATCCACCGAATACCCAGAGGAGCTGCTGGGACTGCCATCCACTGAGTACCCCAAGAAGATGGAGGACCCATGAATGACGGAGCCCTATGAATAGACTGTGGTAGGAAGGAGCACAGGGAAACAAGACATTAGTCCAGTTGTGGTGCCAGGAGTTGAGTCAGCATGTTGCAGTGGGATCCCTGCTGACCCAGTGGCAGGATCACTCACCACTGCTAGGGCCCTGGGCTAGGATCCAGTGGAGTAGGGTGGGACTGGGTCTCCCGACCCCTGGCCTCCAACCCCATCCCTGGGGGGCAACCTACCCACCCGAGGCTGGAAGGCCTGTGTTTGTTTGCTGTCTGCCCCAGCTAGGGAGGCTGGGCTAAAGACTGCTAACTGCTCTGCCCCACCCAGAGGGCTAGAGCCTGATGGTGGTTGCCTCTGCCCAAGCAAGGGAGCTGAAGTGATAGACTGCTGATTATCAGACCCCACCCCAAAGGGCCAGGGCCCTAGACCAGTGGTCTCCAAAGTGGGGTGCGTGCATCCCAGGGGGTGTACAAGAGGATCCTTGAGGGTGCGTAGCAGAAGGAGCGCTTTTTTTTTTCCGTCAGTTCGGGTGGGAGTCCGAGCGCCTTTTTTTTTTTTTTTTTTTTTTGCGCTTCGGCAAAAATGGTAGAACCGGCACGGCAGGGGGTGCGTGCTCAAAAATTTTTTACTGATAGGGTGCGCAATCAAAAAAATTTGGAGACCACTGCCCTAGACCATTGACTACAGTGGAGTCGCATCATAGGCGCATTTAACTTACGCAATTTTAACTATATGCACTTGGCAAAACAAAAAAAAGAGAGAAAAATAACAATTTAAATACTGTACCTGTAGTGCGGGTGATTCCGCCCGCCATTCCACTCAATGAGCGTTTGACTATACGCAATTTTCGCCTTACGCGCTGACTTCAGCACCTAACCTCCAAGCAGGGCCGGCTCCAGGCACCAGCCGAGCAAGCTGGTGCTTGGGGCGGCAGCTTGTAGGAGGCGGCATTCCGCCCAATCCTAGGGCGGCACGGCCGCGTTTTGTTATTGTTGTTGTTGTTGTTCTGCTCCGGCCGCCCTGTAGGGGGCAGCGGCGTGGAGGACGGGAGCACCCTGCAGGGCAGCCTGCATCCTTCCCTCCCAGCCGACCGGAGCGGTGCGGAGCCCTCTCGGCAGGGGGCACGGCAGGAGGGGCTGCGTGGCAGCGCCCCGCTGAAGCCCTGGCCGACCCCCTTCTCTCTCTCCCCCCGCTCCCTCCCCCTCCCCCCGCTAGCCGGGGCACATCTGCAGGGCAGGGGGCCCCCCCCCCCCCGGGCCCCGGCCGCGCGCCGGGTTTTTTTTTTTTTTTGCTTTGCTGTTCTAGCCGCCGCTTGGGGCGGTCAGAAAGCCAGAGCCGGCCCTGCCCCCGTGTAAGATGCGACTCCCCTGTACTAGTATACCTTGCTAATCCCCTGTCAATTGATTAGTGATAGCTTGCTAAGTGGCGTAGCGAGACAGGGTGGCCTCCCTCCGAGGCTGACCACTTGAAGCCATTACAGAGGTACAGCAGCTTCAGACTGTGCAATTTGTATCTTTATTTTATAAGCAAAAATGCAATGCAAGTTGCATTTATCAACAGAATCTTTTTGATCTACAATTAGCATCAGAGTTGTATATAAAACATCTCAGTCTTAAATGTCTCTATTTATCACAGCAGTCTACGCTGTTTATGTTTATGGAGCAATTTGCACAAATGCCTTTCGATTGATGCAGGTTTAGTGTTTCTCTCTTACAAATGATCATATTTATATAATTTTTTTTACCTCTTGGTACATTGTGCTTTTCTTCCTCTTACACTGCTTCTTTGTCAGGAAATAGCTTCATTCATTTCTCAGAGACAATTGCTTTAACATAGGCAGATGGAGAACCTCGAGAGTGAAACAAGAAAACCATCTCTATGTGACATAACAGTGTCCCCTGGGTGCTAGTGTGTATAATACTTTAAAAGAGGCGTGTTTTACCTTAGAGATAAAATCAATTACTTTTAATTATGGTTCTCAGCATGAAAAGGTTAGAAAATCATATGTTTCAGTTATCCACATAGTTACACCAATATGTTCAAAACAAAAAGACACAGATAAACATTTACTAGAAAAAATAGAAACTTATTTCTACTGGGAGCACACTGAAGTGTTTTTTATGCATGTCTGAGTAAAGATGATATGTTATATCTCAAAGCTGTCTTGGGTCTGTCTCAGTCATGATAGATTTAAAGTGTCCAGAACCAAATCCAAATACACAGATTATTTTTTCATTACTCTAAAGCTTCGTGTTTCTCTAAGTCATCAAATCATAGCACTTTCGCAAAATGACTATAACTTCATTAATAATCTCTTTCTTATGTAGTTGTCAGTGATATAAACAAGCATTAAAATTCCACAGGGATACTACGCTTTAGAGATGAATCATACACACACACACACACACACACATGAAAGGATTCAGACATTATGTAGGGAACTCAACTGCGACCATAGAATCACTCCTTTGTCCCACAGGGCAATTGCAAGGCTGCAATGGACCTGCCAGCCCCGCCACACTCTTCATATAGGGGGCTTGGGACACTGGGTTCACATAAGTACAGATCCAGTAGCCCCTCTTCCAGCTTGTCCCTGTCCTGCCTTAGTGTCCTTGACCTCTGCATTGGCCTGTTTGGTGCTGGCACACAGCCTCACCGAGTGGCATCATACAGACTCTCTTGCATGGCTGCTCCATCACCTCCCTCCCCTCTGTCCAGGCCAATGCAGGCCTAGGCAGCCCCTGGCACGTGGTGAATTTCACCCTAAAAGAATGGAGACTTGGGACATTAATGGGGCTCGGCAACACACTGCCATGCTACTTGATACGTTAAAGCGATGTTACATTTAGCAGTTTCATACGGTCAAAAGATATGAGCAAGAAAGTACATAAAGAGGAAATTAGGGAACAACATTCGTGCTGAGGAAAAAGCCTGTGCAGACAAATCTGCTCTTAATTACACTGATGTGAATTCATAGCCCCTCTATTGACTTTGGTGGTATTTGTTCAGAGTAACACCCACGTAAATCAGAGTAGAATTTGGTCCAAAATGTTCACCAGTTAGTTATTAATGACAAAAGGCAAACCTGTCCACCCATGGCCAAAACAAAATGTAGTTTCTGGCAGTTAATACCTCCACCCCTGTCTACGGGATCCATCGATCTTTGTTGTTTCTCCTTATCATTAGTCTTATCACACTTCTCATACTTCTAAGCATGTGATGTGATAACTGAATTACTGTAATATGTTTTACTATTTGATCACTGAGTGTTCCTGGCTGGAAAGTTAAACTGCAGCATGAATCTCCAATTGCACCAGATGTATAAAACTATTTCCAATGAACTCCCAAGGGAGCCTTCAGTAAAGGAAAGTAGTGGAGTATTTTTAAACAGGTTTGTTTTGTTTTGTCCTCTGCACTCACTGTCAAAGTTCTATCCCCTATCATTTGCCTCATTAAACAGACAGGGTGGGTGAAGTAATATCTTTTATTACACTAACTTCTGCTGGTGATAGAGACAAGCTGTCAAGGTACACAGAGCTCTTCTTCCAACAGAAGTTGGTACAGTAAAATATATTACCTCACCCACCTTGTTTCTCTAATATCCTGGGACCAACATGGCTCCAACAATGGAATTTGTCTCATTAAGTCGGAGCTGGGGCATCAGGACCAATGCCAGCTAAAAGAGGGCTTAAAATTCTGCAAACATCTCTGATGACTACATGCACATCAAAGCTTTACTGGACTCTGTATTAAAGAGGAGAAACTTAATTACTACTTCTCTGGTAAGAAACAGCTAGTTAGTTATATATCTCTAGCCATTCGGCCTGCTTTTGAATGGCTTCCTGTCATTCTGTAGGTACTGTCAATATTGACTTTTAACAAGTAATTGAAAGCTCTAGAAAACTGAGCCACTGCAGTGAAAAATTATAAACTTGTCATTTGATATTATTATAGCTGCGGCTTTGAAATCAGGACGGTACAAGTCCTATTCTTTATGGCTCCAGTGTGACTGTATGTGCTGGGCTTTCAGTCCTGGGCATTACGGTACTACATTTGCTTTCATGTCAACCCACTGGATAGAGTTCAAGGAAGAGCAGGGTGCTAGAAGGACTGAGTTATGAGGAAAGATTACAAGAGCTAATATGTATAGGTTGACTAAGCAATGACGAAGGGGAGTCATAATAGTCTGCAAATGTTCAAAGGGGCTTAACGGCAAAGATGACGAAGAATTATTTAGAGTGGCCCAAGGGTGTAACTGGGAGGAATGGGATAGAATTAAAACCTTCTGTACACTTGTGAATAGCCCCAGGTTAGCAATCAGTGATCAGAAATCAGTGCTGACCTCTTTAAGTGCACGCAATAGTTTCCCCCATTTGAGCAGTCAGGGGAATTTCAGCTGGTGGACCTGATTTTCAAAGTTACTGTGCACCATTCACTAGCTAAAAATCAATCAATTTTGCAGGTGTGGTCCCCTGGTAATTCCCCATTAGCTGAAATGGCACAAAGCCCAGCTTGACTTTTTTATGCTTACGGGTCAGCACCAGTTCAGCTACACCAAGGCTATTAGAAACGGAAAATGTAAGCTGAATAACCAAAAATATTTCCTATGGTCAGATGTATTATGCTGTGGAATAGTTTCCCAAGGGAAGTGATGGAAACCTCACTAATGGGGGCATATAAAACGAACTGGGCAATACACTAGAAACTGTACTGTAGAGAACAGTCCTGCAATGGCAGGGAAATGGACTTGGATGATAGTCTAATAGCTCTTATCAATCTGTAATGTATCCAGGAGATGCACACATCCCATTCCTTCAGGAAAGCTTAAAACCTAGATCACAATGTTACATTTTTAGTTTGGAACTCAGATTGTTGTTGTTATCCTAATACAAGGACAAGGTGGATGTTATGTCGGGCCAGCCTATCAGGGTTGTTATTATGGAACAAATTCTACACATGTAGAGCTCACTCTGATTTCAGTGGAAAACCTGAACCTGCATACAGACAGAATTTGGCTACACTGGCATTAATGGTTGGCCCCTACCTACCTTGTTATATACATTTTTTTCTCCTGTAAAGCAATCATTTCCCACTGTGATTCTGACTGAAGGAAAATTTGACACCTAAATTCATAATCCATTTCACAAAAAGCATATCCCTGGATTACAAAACCTTAGTGAAGTCTCCAGCCAGACACCAGAGGCAAATTGCTGCTCAGGAGATTTTTCCTAAATTTGTCAAACATGACTGGAAAGAAAGAATTATAAAGTCCAATACTGTCTGCCACACTCAGACATGAAAGGCCAGAAGGAAGAAGTTGCTGAATCTAGGACCCAAGAGACTCCTAGATTTTGCTTTTCAAAAAGGATCCAGCTGTTCTAGAATTCAAGCTTACCAAAGCTTGGAGCAAGAGGTAGACAGGGATTCTTAACAGCCAAGGCCAATGCAGTGTCAGAATAATCAGAAATCAGGAATGAGCAGATGCCAGGAACCCCAGCTGCCCTTCTTGGCAAATGAGCCAAATATCCCCTTCTGTATTTCTGAATCAACAATATTATGGGATTTAATTAAAAAAAAAAGATAACCAAGAAGGAAAATAACACCAGTACAGGCACATGTTTTAGTTAAAAGAACATTGGTGTTTAGAAAGAGTCTGAGCTATTGCATCTTGCCTGATGGAAAAACACTGCAGAGCTGGAGTAATTCCCACAGAATATATAGCCACAGCAAGGAACAAAGTCACAGAAAATTATAAAGACTCCTAAGGGCAAGTGCCTACTTGATTTTGAGTTAGATGTAATGCCCTAAAGCTCCATTGACTTCCATTAGAGTTTGGGGTGTGCAAAGGATGCAGATCAAAAGCCTAGAGTGGGATCTTACCTCCTGCTGTAAAATGGCCCCATGTTTGAGAACCCACTTTCACATGTCACTAGCCTCGACTAGGAACAAAGAGAGGGAGTGATGAATGTGTGGAAGGTAGGTAAGCACATTTGCTTGAGCTCTCTTCCCTTCATCAGCTCTCCTGCTCCCTGCTGTACAACATGTCTCATGGCCTGATATGGCAAATCAAACTGGCACCTGAATAGGAACAAATATCTCTGACGTTCCACATACTCTGCAGCTGGGAAAACCACAGAGATATTTGGCTTTATTAACTGAATTAACTGAAGCCAAAGAGAATCCCTGAGAAACATTCCCATGATAAAAGATTATAGCCACCAAAGATTATGGACAAAGGCTGCAGCTGCTTGTCTTTGCCAGATCTAAAGGGATAGCACTTCTTCATTTTCAACCATTAACCATCTTTAAATTAGCAGCTCATGTTACTTTTCCTAAGTTTTACGGAAGCCTGCCCATTCATCTTTAACAATAGTGAATAATTTACTAACATGAAATAAAACCAGGATGTGAGCCTGCTTCTCCTCGTCTGTCTCAGGAGACGTTCTATTGAAATCCAATCCATGGTGTTAAGCAACTGTAAAGCAACACTTAATATGCCAATATTAAAAACAAAAAGACACAATCCAATATTTGCCTTGGCTTCTACATGGTTTATTTCATCTGAATGCTGCAGTACGTCACCGGAGTGTGAATTAATGTGTAGATTTAGTACAATTAAGCATCACCCTGGTAGTTCTCGTTCTTTTGTCTCCTGCCTTTCTTGCATGTACTCATCAGGAAGACTAAAGTTTGCTCATGAAGTCAAATAAATTTCCTAGCTTTAGATTTAAGTGCAGCAAATGTAAAGTAGCATTTTAAAAACCTAACCTATTAACTTTCTATTCATAATTGTTACTCTAAATATATATATCACATGTTGTGTATATGGAGAGAGAGAGAGAGAGAGATTTTATATATATATAAATAAAAAAAAAACAAGGCCAAATCCTGTTTGGTGGGACTTCTCACACAGGAAGGTGAGCAGGATTTGGCTCCAAAGAGCTAATTCATGTAAACTATCTGACTTTGTGTTTTTCTCATTGAGATGGGTAAGAAATTTTCAATCTGGCCTGAATGTGTCCAACTGTACTTTTTCTTCATTTGCAAAAGTCCTCTTGTATCCACCTTTTCACAGCAGGCACACTGCTCGGCTCAATTTGAGGCTAATTAAAATATGGTTTTTTTGTTTATTCAGCATAGTGTTATATTAAAATCCAGTGTGTGCAGGGCCGGCTCCAGGCACCAGCCTGGCAAGCAGGTGCTTGGGGCGGCCGCTCCGGAGAGGGGCGGCACGTCCAGGTATTCGGCGGCAATTCGGCGGACGGTCCCTCACTCCCGCTTGAAGCGAAGGACCTCCCGCCGAATTGCCGCCGCAGATCGCGATCGCGATCTCGGCTTTTTTTTTTCTTTTGGCTGCTTGGGGCAGCCAAAACCCTGGAGCCGGCCCTGAGTGTGTGTGTGCGCGCGCGCACGCCCGGGTGCACATTTTCTTTTTTACTCTGAAGCTGTTTCTTGAAAACATGCCAGCGCTATTGGCCTTTCTTTCCTGAAGCGTGCATTTGCATCGAGCAGTTGCAGATCTACATCTGTTGGCATACGCTTGCAACCCCACCACATGCACTTGTTTTGGGTATTTTTCACACATGCTCTTAAAACTTTGAGAGATTTTCTTTTAAGCTCTGTGATAATGAGGGTAGTTGACACTTCTTGTGATTAAGGAATTGTGTGCTGTGATGGCTATGCTCGTGTATTGTTTTATAATACTCTTCTCTTTCCAATGTGTTTTTTCCCCCAGAGACCAGGTATTTGTTTTTATTGTACTAAGATTCTGTGTATATTTAATGGCATGATCAGAAAGTTTTCCCTAGAATTTACTTACATAGGTGATTTTAGTGGAAGTCAGCATTAATAGTCTGTGGGAGGAAAGGATTTGGGGTAAAAATACACAAGACAACAAGTCAAGTTATGCATCCCTGAAAAAAACATTTATGTGGAAGTGTTTCATTTGACTCCAGTGGCACCAGGATCAAGGCTTAAGAATAGTTTCAGAAAATACATTTATATTACAATGAATGGAAAGAGGGAAGAAGAGGACAGTACTGGTACACCATGAATGAAATCCATCCCAAAGGCCTACACAACACTTAAGTTCCACGTAAGCCTTCAAATTAGAGATGAAGTGGAACATAAGCTTTTCTAGAGGATTGGTGCTGATCCTCTTGCATAGAGGCAAATTACACCACTTGTGAGCACTGTTATATCACTGCAATTGTATCCCTAGTACCCAGGTTGCAGAGGGGTGACCTCTGTCTGGACATTTCAGATATAACAGTTCCTGTTCAAAGGCCTGATCCAATGCCATTGAAGTCAATGGAAAGACTCATTGACTTCACTGGGAGTTAGGATAGGCCCTGAATGAATAGAAACGGAAAGGGGGAAGGAGATATATAATAGTACCGCAATGAAATCACCACAATCATGTGAGATCCAGCATGCTAGGGTTTTCACCTGTGATGGGCTGTGCAACCCACACTAGCCGGAAAAGAGTGAATGAGACTCAGAGGGAGGTTGAGTAACCTGGTAGGCCACACCTGAAGGAGAGTTAGGCTTGATAGGCAAATACTAATTGAGGGTGGATCCCAACTGGGTAGGAGCAGGTGGGGCTTATATAAATCCAAGAAATGAGAGCAGAAGGGGATCCAGGGTGAATGCCTGCAGTCACTCTTTGGGCTTAGAGAGGGAAAGGTGGAAACCCAGAGAGAAATTTGAGCCCAGGATCCAATCCCTGAAGGAAGGGTTTGCACAGAGGGTTGGTGGAGAGAGAAGCCTGATAGAGGTAGAATAGGAAGCAGCCCAGGGGAAAGGTGGCAGGGTTTAGGGATGGTGCAGACCTTGACTGATGATTGTATGGTTCCTGGGCTGGAACCCACAGTAGAGGGTGGGCCCAGGTTCCCCAACCAGCCACAGGGAAGTGGCATAGGCTTGAATTAGAGGACTGCTGAGAACAAGACCTCGTCAGCCAGTCCAGTGAGACTTTGATATCTTGAAAGGATAAAATTATAGTGACCTAGCTGGAGGGCCAAGCCACGAAGGAGCACCATGAGCCACAAAGAAGGAACAATTGAGTCCAGAGAGGGATCACAGGGCAAGCAACTGGAGGGGTCATCAGGCTGGTTGAGAGCTAATCCTGAGATGAGTCACAAGGAATCACCCCCCAGTAGTGAGCAGCAAACCCCGTGACACCACCTCTCAAGGTTTTCCCAGGATCATCCATTTTTTTAGGTAGCTGTCTTGGGAAATCTGTAAAGGTGTTCAGTACACACTCCCATCTGTCCAGTTTTATGGGCTCAGGATCATCCCAGATGTCCTGGATTTTTGTACCTCAGAGGTTTAAACCCTACAACACCCTGAGCCTCAGATTGGGTGGAAGCAGCAGCTCTCCTTGATCAACTGCCGCCATTTCTACTATCCAAAACAACCCTAATATGTTGGTGATAATGTCTATGATTCACACAGCAAACTATGTGCATCCACACAGCACTACTTTGGTTAATATAATAGCCTTTAATCAGCCATAATTTCCCAGACCCATTCTTTATTTAGAGTCGGTCTAGGGATCTATGGTATGATCTAAGATATATCCGCTTGGATATAAATGCTATAGATGGATACAGGCACCTTAAATCTGTTATCAGTACTAGCATGGAAGGGAAATGCGTAATATTTAAATCCAAGTGCCAAACTACAACTATAGTAAATCAAGATGAACACTTCCTTGCAGTCTCTCACGTTATGTCACAAGTTATATCACCTTTTTTCTTAAGCAAGTTGGGCCTCACCAGCAGGAGACTCAGAAATGCCAATTAAGATGAGAAAAAGTGTGTTAATTTTTTTTATTCAAATAAACCTAACAAGGTATGTAATGGTGTGAAATGCTTCCTGGTTTGTGAACTTTCAAACTGTCATTCTGAGAAGAGTATTACAGACCAACCTCATTCTAAATTGGCTTGTGACCCCCACCCATGCATCATTTGCATTGAAAAGTCCCCTATTTACCCAAATAAATTGAATATCCCCATTCTAGCCCCCAAAACAGGAATCTACTGGGATTTTGGTTTAGGTTGGATTCTCTTATGTTGCCCTTATTTATTTTTAAACATCCACAAACCAAACTGTAGAAGGCTGAAGACCTATGGTATGCGGTAATCTCGACCCTCTAATTCACCAAGCTTAGTTTTGAGTCTTAGAATTTTGAGTCTTAGAAAAGGGTGGGATTCCTGGCAGGGCCGGCTCTAACTTTTTTGCTGCCCCAAGCAGCAAAAAAAAGCGCCGCCCCCCCCACCGCGGAATGCCGCGCCGCGCTGCGCTGCCCCCCGCCACCCCAAGAT